>NC_086444.1:111495773-111795773 GCF_028390025.1 Pseudophryne corroboree | reverse complement strand
TAGTGCTGATGGGACAGGGCTACAGGAACATGTAGGTAAGTATCCTGGATATCTAGGGATACCATATAATCCCCTGGGTCCATGGACAAAATTATGGAACGTAAAAGTCTCCATATGAAACAGAGGCACCCAAATGTATTTGTTCAGCACTTTGAGATTGAGTATGGGCCAGAACGACCCATTTGGCTTCTGGACTAGAAACAGGTTGGAGTAAAAACCATGTCCTCATTGGGGGTAATTCCAAGTTGATCGCAGCAGGAAATTTTTTAGCAGTTGGGCAAAACCATGTGCACTGCAGGAGGGGCAGATATAACATTTGCAGAGAGAGTTAGATTTGGGTCGGTTATTTTGTTTCTGTGCAGGGTAAATACTGGCTGCTTTATTTTTACACTGCACTTTAGATTGCAGATTGAACACACCCCACCCAAATCTAACTCTCTCTGCACATGTTATATCTGCCTCCCCTGCAGTGAACATGGTTTTTCCCAATTGCTAACAAATGTGCTGCTGCGATCAACTCTGAATTACCCCCATTGTGTAGGAGGAACTGGAATGATTACTCCTGACTAAAGCAATTTCTGAACTGCCTCTTGCAAAG
Organism: Pseudophryne corroboree; assembly: GCF_028390025.1. Taxonomy (NCBI): domain Eukaryota; kingdom Metazoa; phylum Chordata; class Amphibia; order Anura; family Myobatrachidae; genus Pseudophryne; species Pseudophryne corroboree. The sequence continues at coordinate 111,795,175 of NC_086444.1, read as the reverse complement.
CCCTGGCCTTCGTCTCTACTAAAGACGGGCTGGTACAAAAAACCTTTGAGGAGGGAGTTTATTGAAAGCAAATGCATAACAGAGAGATACCGCTTCTTGCATCCAGGCATCTGTGGTAGACTGCTGCCAGATCTGTGTAAACTGAAGAAGTCGGCCTCCCACCCTGGGATCCCCCCCGGTGGAGGCCCGCACCATCAGGCTGATGGCTTCTCTTCTGTTTAAGAAGCCGGTCCTCTGGCAGCCCAATACTTTTTAGTCTTACCAGACTTGTTGTATTGGTACTGTTTGCCATCACCTTTTCCTTGAGACAAAAAGAACCAAAAAGCTGGAATTTTAGGCTTGTATTTGTATATGGAAGGAAACTTAAACTTTTTTGGAGTCTGCTTCTGACTCCAAAATACTGTTTAATTCTTTACTAAAAAGAATATCTCCAGTAAAAGGTAAAGACTCCAAAACCTTTTTGGATTCTGAATAAGCTTTCCATGTACGTAGCCAAACAGCTCTGCGAGCGGCTACTGCTGAAGCTGATGTCCAAGAGGCAATTGTACCCATATCCAATGCTGCTTCTTCCAAAAACATTGCAGCCTGTTTGATATATGCAACATGGGATTTTTGCTCTCTAGACGCCATTTAAAGATCCCCTTCCAATGCATCAGCCCAGGCAGCCACTGCTTTTGCCATCCAGGCTGAAGCCATGACTGGTCTTATGATTGCCCCAGACAGGGAAAAAATGTTTTTTAGAAAAACCATCCACTCTTATATCCGTAACATCATTTAATGATGTTGAAGGCAGAGGTAATGTAGATTTTCACACAATCGAATGACATGCATATCTACTTTGGGAGCCACCTCCCTCTTTAAAAACAGTCCCCAGCTGGAAAAGGATAATTGGAATTCCATTTCCTTGGAATTCTAAATTTCTTACTGGGCATAGCCCAAGCCTCTTCCATAATTTTCGTCAGCTGTTCTGACCCAGGAAACTCAGTCCTAACTGTCCACTGAGCCGAGACCTTCCTCCTCGTCTTCGTATGCAGCACCAGAGTGTAAAGAATCCTCATCTGAAACGTGTAGACTGTGAAGATGTTGTTTCATATCTATGTGATTTACTTACCACTGGCCTTTCAGCCTGTTTTTGTTGAGAGGCTGCTGTTTCCCCTGCTGGATGTAATAAAATCCAGGTGGAATGCTGTATGTAAGGGTTAATAGTGTAACCTATGCCTGGTAAAGAAGTTGGAATTATCCGCTCAGCTGTACTGGATAATGTCCGTGCAAACGTAGCCCATGGGGGTTCTTGCACCTGTGTCTGCCTTGGATTTTTCAAGAGACTTTGGTGAAAGCTAAAACAATTTACACACAAACCATTCTGAACCAGATCCTGAGAGGTTAACACAGCTTTGCAAGACAAACATGACATAAGTGTTGGTGCTGCTGTGAGTGTATTTTCCTCACCCTTGCCGCTCTTAGACATGATAAATAATCACACACTTGCACAGTGTATTACACCACTTGTGACCGTAATCACTTTCAATTTTTTTTAAAGTGACATACAATCCGACCCTACCCTGCTTTGCACCAGCATTGAGGATGGGAATATACAGAAAAAACTGACAGAATTATAGTAAAGTCAGCAATCACACTAGCAATCAGTCACAGGCTATACATTCGTATAATAAGCAATATGGAGCACATAATCAACTACAAATACATTTCAAGTATGTAGGAGAAACATATTACTGCATTACCTTATAAAAGATTTAACCATATTCAGACGCATAGCGAAAGAAAATAACAGTAATATTATCAGACTCATATGCATCAGGCACTTATCCAACTATTCGTACTCAAAAGGTAGATAGAGACTTAGGGGTATATTCAACTGTTGTCGGAAACTGCCATCTTGTTGGAAAAACAGCAGTTTCCGACAGGTTTATGTCAGAAGGGGTTCAGACCTATTCAATGCAGCCCCATTTTTTCTGACAAGTTGGGAAATCCGACTTGTCAGAATACACGTGGATTAGCGGAATAGCCGCCAAGCTGTGTGCTTCTGTCGAAAAGGGGACCAAATCAGACAGGTTTTGGTCCCGTTTTCGACAATGTCAATCCGCCTTTGTAAAAAGTCGGATTGACATTGGCGCCGCCTCCTACATTCTCCCTGCCGAGCTTATGATCTCTCTCCCCGGCGTGAGCAGCAGCGTCGGGAGGAGCCGCAGCGCCAGAGTGAGCAGCAGCGGCCAAATTTGACAGTCGGCATTGGCTCAAATCCGACAGTCAGATTTGACAGCTTATTGAATAGTGCTTGTCAGAAAGGATCCGACTTGAATTGAATATACCCCTTAGTGCTGTATTACCCGTGCTCAGTAGAGTGGAATACAGGGAGAGACACCCCGCTTCCAGGACCGATCAATACGTTTGCGAACACTGAGTGGATCCAGACGCTACTAGTGTACACAACCGCTCCGTGAACCTACAGTGAACACAGACGCCCAAGTGAACACTGACGCACTAGCCACACAACCGCCTATGCTGCAACTGGGTCCCCTTAGTCCCCCAGGGTCTCAGACGGAAGTGGGAAAACAGTTCATGGTGGGAGACTTGGAGGAAACTGGTCATGAACCGGGGGAGGGACGACCAGGAGAGCGTCTGACTCCCCACTGCTGACATCAACCATAGGGATCACGGCATCATACTACCCCTGGAGCCTATGATCCCTAAGGTCTAGCGCTGGTGCATCCTCTGTGGCAGCCGCATCAGCGTCTGTTTGGTAGTCTCCTCCCAAAACAGTGCGGCTGTGTCCGTGTTCGCCCTCTAAGCGGAACCGATGCCTTACCTTCTCCCCGTGCTCTGGCCACAGGCTGGTAAAGTCTGCTGGACTGCTAGTATATCCGACAGACACCCGCCGAAAAACAGCACTGTACTCGTGGGTAAGCGTTGTTGCGACCTGGCGGAGAGTTGTTGGAGCGACTCTTTCTAAGGTACGTATAAGACGCTGTTTAGAAAGATCTCTCAAGATAAATAGTAAGACTATAAAATTAAAAAAAGAAAGCTTATGGCTGCTAAAAAAAACAGCAGCCCTCTTGACCCTGGTCCGGCTCCTGCCGCACCAAACAAAAAACTGATTTGCCTGAGCCTGGAGGCAGGGATATATGGACGGGCCCGTTACATGCTGGGAAGCCGAAAGCTTTGACCGTTTTGTGCAAATCCGCTGTCGCGTCATCATATCCCAATGTTATCCTTTGGATAACCTGTGGACCCTGCAGGAGAAAAAAGGAGTACCACCACCTCAAGGATAACCAGTCCTGGGTTTTGGGTTCAGGGGTGACAAGTAAATAATAAGAATTTACTTACCGATAATTCTATTTCTCATAGTCCGTAGTGGATGCTGGGGACTCCGTAAGGACCATGGGGAATAGCGGCTCCGCAGGAGACTGGGCACAAAAGTAAAAGCTTTAGGACTACCTGGTGTGCACTGGCTCCTCCCCCTATGACCCTCCTCCAAGCCTCAGTTAGGATACTGTGCCCGGACGAGCGTACACAATAAGGAAGGATTTTGAATCCCGGGTAAGACTCATACCAGCCACACCAATCATACCGTACAACCTGTGATCTGAACCCAGTTAACAGCATGATAAAAGAGGAGCCTCTGAAAAGATGGCTCACAACAATAATAACCCGATTTTTTGGTAACAATAACTATGTACCAGTATTGCAGACAATCCGCACTTGGGATGGGCGCCCAGCATCCACTACAGACTACGAGAAATAGAATTATCGGTAAGTAAATTCTTATTTTCTCTAACGTCCTAAGTGGATGCTGGGGACTCCGTAAGGACCATGGGGATTATACCAAAGCTCCCAAACGGGCGGGAGAGTGCGGATGACTCTGCAGCACCAAATGAGAGAACTCCAGGTCCTCCTCAGCCAGGGTATCAAATTTGTAGATTTTTACAAACGTATTTGCTCCTGACCAAGTAGCTGCTCGGCAAAGTTGTAAAGCCGAGACCCCTCGGGCAGCCGCCCAAGATGAGCCCACCTTCCTTGTGGAATGGGCTTTTACAGATTTTGGCTGTGGCAGGCCTGCCACAGAATGTGCAAGCTGAATTGTACTACAAATCCAACGAGCAATAGTCTGCTTAGAAGCAGGAGCACCCAGCTTGTTGGGTGCATACAGAATAAACAATGAGTCAGATTTTCTGACTCCAGCCGTCCTGGAAACCTATATTTCCAGGGCTCTGACAACGTCCAGCAACTTGGAGTCCTCCAAGTCCCTAGTAGCCGCAGGCACCACAATAGGTTGGTTCAGGTGAAACGCTGAAAACCACCTTAGGGAGAAACTGAGGACAAGTCCTCAATTCCGCCCTGTCCGAATGAAAAATCAGATGAGGGCTTTTACAGGATAAAGCCGCCAATTCTGACACGCACCTGGCCCAGGCCAGGGCCAACAGCATGACCACTTTCCATGTGAGATATTTTAACTCCACATATTTAAGTGGTTCAAACCAATGTGACTTTTGGAACCCAAAAACTACATTTAGATCCCAAGGTGCCACTGGAGGCACAAAAGGAGGCTGTATATACAGTACCCCTTTCACAAACGTCTGAACTTCAGGGACTGAAGCTAGTTCTTTTTGGAAGAAAATTGACCGGGCCGAAATTTGAACCTTAATGGACCTCCATTTCAGGCCCACAGACACTCCTGTTTGCAGGAAATGTAGGAATCGACCTAGTTGAAAATTCCTCCGTCGGGGCCTTACTGGCCTCGCACCACGCAACATATTTTTGCCAAATGCGGTGATAATGTTTTGCGGTTATATCTTTCCTGGCTTTGATCAGGATAGGGATGACTTCATCCGGAATGCCTTTTTCCTTCAGGATCCGGCGTTCAACCGCCCTGCCGTTACACGCAGCCGCGGTAAGTCTTGGAACAGACAGGGTCCTTGCTGGAGCAGGTCCCTTCTTAGAGGTAGAGGCCACGGATCCTCCGTGAGCATCTCTTGAAGTTCCGGTTACCAAGTCCTTCTTGGCCAATCCGGAGCCATGAATATAGTGCTTACTCCTCTCCATCTTATAATTCTCAGTACCTTGGTTATGAGAGGCAGAGGAGGGAACACATACACTGACTGGTACACCCACTGTGTTACCAGAGCGTCTACAGCTATTGCCTGAGGGTCCCTTGACCTGGCGCAATACTTGTCGAGTTTTATAAACATGTGGAAGACTTCTGGGTGAAGTCCCCACTCTCCCGGGTGGAGGTCGTCCACTCCCGGAATGAATACTGCTGACAGTGCTATCACATGATTTTCCGCCCAGCGAAGAATCCTTGCAGCTTCTGCCATTGCCCTTCTGCTTCTTGTGTCACCCTGTCTGTTTACGTGGGTGACTGCCGTGATGTTGTCCGAATGAATCAACTCCGGGTGACCTTGAAGCAGAGGTCTTGCTGAGCTTAGAGCATTGTAAATGGCCCTTAGCTTCAGGATATTTATGTGAAGTGATGTCTCCAGGCTTGACCATAAGCTCTGGAAATTCCTTCCCTGTGTGACTGCTCCCCAGCCTCGCAGGCTGGCATCCGTGGTCACCAGGACCCAGTCCTGAATGTGCGGCCCTCTAGAAGATGAGCACTCTGCAACCACCACAGGAGAGACACCCTTGTGCTTGGTGACAGGGTTATCCGCTGATGCATCTGAAGATGCGACCCGGACCATTTGTCCAGCAGGTCCCACTGGAAAGTTCTTGCGTGGAATCTGCCGCATGGGATTGCTTCATAGGAAGCCACCATTTTTCCCAGAACCATCTCATTGATGTACTGAGACTTGGCTCGGTTATAGGAGGTTCCCGACTAGCTCGGATAACTCCCTGACTTTCTCCTCCGGGAGAAACACCTTTTTCTGAACTGTGTCCAGGATCATCCCTAAGAACAGAAGACGAGTCGTCGGAATCAGCTGCGATTTTGGAATATTGAGAATTCAATCTTGCTGCCGCAACACTACCTGAGATAGTGCTACACCGACCTCCAACTGTTCCCTGGATCTTACCCTTATCAGGGAATCGTCCAAGTAAGGGATAACTAAAATTCCCTTCCTTCGAAGGAGTATCATCATTTCGGCCATTACCTTGGTAAAGACCCGGGGTGCCGTGGACCATCCATACGGCAGCGTCTGAAACTGATAGTGACAGTTCTGTACCATAAACCTGAGGTACCCTTGGTGAGAAGGGTAAATTTGGACATGAAGGTAAGCATCCTTGATGTCCCGAGACATCATGTAGTCCTCTTCTTCCAGGTTCGCAATCACTGCTCTGAGTGACTCAATCTTTAATTTGAACCTCTGTATGTAAGTGTTCAAAGATTTTAGATTTAGAATCGGTCTCACCGAGCCGTCCGGCTTCGGTACCACAACAGTGTGGAATAATACCCCGTTCCCTGTTGCAGGAGGGGTACCTTGATTATCACCTGCTGGGAATACAGCTTGTGAATGGCTTCCAAAACTGTCTCCCTGTCAGAAGGAGACATCGGTAAAGCCGACTTTAGGAAACAGCGAGGGGGAGACGTCTCGAATTCCAATTTGTACCCCTGAGATATCACCTGAAGGATCCAGGGGTCTACTTGCGAGTGAGCCCACTGCGCGCTGAAATTCATTGAGACGGGCCCCCACCGTGCCTGATTCTGCTTGTAAAGCCCCAGCGTCATACTGAGGGCTTGGCAGAGGCAGGAGAGGGTTTCTGTTCCTGGGAACTGGCTGATTTCTGCAGCCTTTTTCCTCTCCCTCTGTCACGGGGCAGAAATGAGGAACCTTTTGCCCGCTTGCCCACGAAAAGACTGCGCCTGATAATACGGCGTCTTCTCATGTTGAGAGGCGACCTGGGGTACAAACGTGGATTTCCCAGCTGTTGTCGTGGCCACCAGGTCTGAAAGACCGACCCCAAATAACTCCTCCCCTTAATAAGGCAATACTTCCAAATGCCGTTTGGAATCCGCATCACCTGACCACTGTCGTGTCCATAACCCTCTACTGGTAGAAATGGACAACGCACTTAGACTTGATGCCAGTCGGCAAATATTCCGCTGTGCATCACGCATATATAGAAATGCATCTTTTAAATGCTCTATAGGCAATAATATACTGTCCCTATCTAGGGTATCAATATTTTCAGTCAGGGAATCCGACCACGCCAACCAAGCACTGCACATCCAGGCTGAGGCGATTGCTGGTCGCAGTATAACACCAGTATGTGTGTAAATACCTTTTAGGATGCCCTCCTGCTTTCTATCAGCAGGATCCTTAAGGGCGGCCATCTCAGGAGAGGGTAGAGCCCTTGTTCTTACAAGCGTGTGAGCGCTTTATCCACCCTAGGGGGTGTTTCCCAACGCACCCTAACCTCTGGCGGGAAAGGATATAATGCCAATAACATTTTAGAAATTATCAGTTGCTATCGGGGGAAAACCACGCATCATCACACACCTCATTTAATTTCTCAGATTCAGGAAAACTACAGGTAGTTTTTCCTCACCGAACATAATACCCCTTTTTGGTGGTACTCGTATTATCAGAAATGTGTAAAACATTTTTCATTGCCTCAGTCATGTAACGTGTGGCCCTACTGGAAGTCACATTTGTCTCTTCACCGTCGACACTGGATTCAGTATCCGTGTCGGCGTCTATATCTGCCATCTGAGGTAACGGGCGCTTTAGAGCCCCTGACGGCCTATGAGACGTCTGGACAGGCACAAGCTGAGTAGCCGGCTGTCTCATGTCAACCACTGTCTTTTATACAGAGCTGACACTGTTACGTAATTCCTTCCAACAGTTCATCCACTCAGGTGTCGACCCCCTAGGGGGTGACATCACTATTACAGGCAATCTGCTCCGTCTCCACATCATTTTTCTCCTCATACATGTCGACACAAACGTACCGACATACAGCACACACACAGGGAATGCTCTGATAGAGGACAGGACCCCACTAGCCCTTTGGGGAGACAGAGGGAGAGTTTGCCAGCACACAACAGAGCGCTATATATATACAGGGATAACCTTATATAAGTGTTTTTCCCCTTATAGCTGCTGTATCTTTAATACTGCGCGTAATAAGTGCCCCCCCTCTCTTTTTTAACCCTTTCTGTAGTGTAGTGACTGCAGGGGAGAGCCAGGGAGCTTCCCTCCAACGGAGCTGTGAGGGAAAATGGCGCCAGTGTGCTGAGGAGATAAGGCCGCCGATAAGGGGGCGGAGCCTATCTCCCGTTTTTCTATGTATTTTGGCAGGGGTTAAATTCATCCATATAGCCCAGGAGCTATATGTGATGCATTTTTTGCCATCCAAGGTGTTTTATTGCGTCTCAGGGCGCCCCCCCCAGCGCCCTGCACCCTCAGTGACCGGAGTGTGAAGTGTGCTGAGAGCAATGGCGCACAGCTGCAGTGCTGTGCGCTACCTTGTTGAAGACAGGACCTCTTCTGTCTTCTGGCTCTGTAAGGGGGCCGGCGGCGCGGCTCTGGGACCCATCCATGGCTGGGCCTGTGATCGTCCCTCTGGAGCTAATGTCCAGTAGCCTAAGAAGCCCAATCCACTCTGCACGCAGGTGAGTTCGCTTCTTCTCCCCTTAGTCCCTCGATGCAGTGAGCCTGTTGCCAGCAGGTCTCACTGAAAATAAAAAACCTAAAACTAAACTTTTCACTAAGCAGCTCAGGAGAGCCACCTAGTGTGCACCCTTCTCGTTCGGGCACAAAAATCTAACTGAGGCTTGGAGGAGGGTCATAGGGGGAGGAGCCAGTGCACACCAGGTAGTCCTAAAGCTTTTACTTTTGTGCCCAGTCTCCTGCGGAGCCGCTATTCCCCATGGTCCTTACGGAGTCCCCAGCATCCACTTAGGACGTTAGAGAAAAAGAGCTGATGATTTATTTTTTTACAGGTGGTGGGTGGACTGTGCATGCACAGGATCCGTTCTGTGCAAATCGAGTCCTGCGTGATCGCATGCAGTGCCTCCTGAGCCGCCGCCTGATTGCCAGGCTGTCAGCGTGCGGCGGACAATCTGAGTAAGCTGCTGCTTCCTCAGAGGAACGATGCTGTCAGCATTGCATCTGATGGTGGCGATGCCGAGCCAATGCTGCTTCTTTGGACACAGCACTCGGATGGCAGATGCTGGCAGGGGGCGTCTTTCCTACAGATGCCTCCTGCTGCGTTAGTATTTTTACACATTGCTGCTGCGTCCATCTCTAAATCAGGCCTTATATCTGTAAGGGAACTATCAGTAAAGACAATATGTAAGCGCATTTTCCATATAAACTTTTATTATCTACGTTGCAATTGTTTATTTATACATGTGGTTTCAATTTGTCACGTTTCGCGTGCCTATAATATACATGTCATATAAACAAATGTTTAATAATCTATAAGCCTCTTTTTTCTGTTGGTGGACCAGCACTTAAGTAGAGGGCGCTCTCAATGCTTTTAGTTCCTTAAGTCCATTATTTCTCGTGTTATGCGTGATTCTGCACATACTCATCTGGAAGCTGCTAGCTTGGAAGGAGCACGACATTTCCAGACTGCGCTGTAAATCCTGTAATGTTTTTCTGTACTGGGTAAATATATTGTAACTACATTCACAAGGATGGTAATGATATGAACTGCTGATACAACCCTGGGAAAGAAAGTTGGATTGGCTGAGGAAAACTTTATCTTCAAAGACATTTGCAAAGTCTGCACCACAGTCCATGTAATTCTCCAACGCTTCTTGCAGAAGATAAACTAGTTTCATTGTTCCCTACCTCAGAAGAACCTCAAGTAGTACTGGTTCAAACTACCCCTCTGTAAGTGCCTTAAAGTACTAAGCTGAATTCCCAGGGAGGCACAAACAATTTATCTGAGAGAAGAATGATTTTCACTGCATGAAATAGGAAATAGCCAATTTGGGGTCTAGAAAACACTCACTGCTGATTTCTGTACATGTGACTATAAACAAAACCATTTTGAAGAAATTAATGGACGTTTGGAAAATTAGCTTTGATTGGATATACTAGATTTAGACCAGGAATTAAACTTCATAAATCCACACTTTTTTTTCTCCTTTTTTGGTATTTTTGGGCTCTATTTACTAAGCCTTGGATGGAGATAAAGTGCACTGAGATAAAGTACCAGCCAATGAGTTCCTAACTGTAATTTTTTTCAAACACAGCCTGTAACATGGCAGTTTGGAGCCGATTGGCTGGTACTTTATCTCCATGCACTTTATCTCCTTCCAAGGCTTAGTAAATAGACCCCTAAGTCTCTGATACGTCTGTCTCTAGCCAGTTCCTGTTCAATTTTCATGCAACTTATTTATTTTCTCTCAGAATACAAGAGATGATATGATAGGCTAGTTAAACTTCCATGGGATTGACTTACTCTTTCTGTTCCCTAGCTGTTGTGGCTGGAGAAGAACCTTCTTACGTTTGCATTTTTATTGGTTATCACGATGTGGACAAATCTTTATCAGCGATTGGAACCCTCCATCTCGATTTAGAGTCCACTCTCTTGTAACAATCGGTCTTCAGTCCAGATAATCCACCGCTACATCCTCATTTGCAACATGCAATGCTAAGAGCGACTTTAGGATTCTTTCTACCAAAGTTCAAATGTTTGCCACTCCCTTTATCAATGATTTACTTGATGATTGATGATTTCTGAAGGCTACCACTGTTGTCTTCTCGGAGAACTTGTTTTCTCATACAGATCTAACTAACTAGCAGATTTATGTAGAGTTCACTTTCTTCCTTCTTTGGAAGCAGCAGTGATGGTCAGATCTGGTAATGCAGCAGAAGGCGTCTGGTGTAAGCAGACGGCTCCTGCAAGCATTTGTGATCCAGTGCTGCGTTTGAGGACGCGGCATTAGATTACTTGCTACCCTATTGGCCGGTTGAGTAACGATCATGCAGACTGGGCACTGCAGCTGCTTCAAAAGACCAGGAAATCTCCATGGAAAGATGGAAATCCTGGCCTCTGCGCTCCCACAAAACTACGGCGACACACCTACATTTGTGAAACATCTGCCGTTGCCGCCCCCAAACAGCTGCAGACTGTCAATCTCTTGACGTCTATAGACGTAGTCCGATCAACACTGTACCCATGCATGCGCTGTTCTTATTCATCTGCTTATTAACATGAACAAAATGTACAGCTACAGTAGATAAACATTTAAAGCCAAATGCAATAGCTGGATCTAAAGTGCCTATCTGTTAAAAGGTTAAATCAGTTTGGTTTTAGCCTTTACAAAATTGCTGCTTTGAACTCCACAATAATATCGTTGAAAAGTGAAAACTGTTCGCAAATAATAATAAATTGCATTAAACCTTTAATGTTAGTCCAAGAAAATGGATACCACATCTTGGTACACACATTTCTACAGATTCATAAAACGTTTGTACAAACGTGTAAAAAAAAAAAAAAAAAGTCACAAATGTAAGAATCACCAATGTATCACATTTTAACTACATTATCAGGGTTTACAATTATGAAATAGTAAAGAAAAGACATAGATAAATAGGGTCACACAGACTGTATACACACAAATTAATTGTCGTACTCTCTCAAGATTTTTTTTAGGAACTCTTGTATCCTGTCTCAGAATTGTGGTTTGGCTATCGGTTTTAGGATCATTGAATTAAAAGGCTGGGAGGACCCCGCACTTCATATCCTGCAATTCACACCAAGTAGCAAAGACGTCTACAAATATTCCATGTGTAACAAAAATATCAACAAGGAGTTACGTCAGACCAGCTTAGTACATTTTATTACCACCACACAACGGATGCACATGACTTACTTCATTGTACATACGCAAGGACAAAAACCTTTCCAAAGAGCTTACATGGCTAACAGAACAATAACATCAACAATGAAGTGTTTAACAAACACGCAGTAAATGTTTCTACACACAATAAGTGTGTGCATGTTTATTAATTTTATATATATATATATATATATATATATATATATATAGATGGGGGAATGCTTATCGGCGCTTAGCCGCGATACCAATTTGTACTAAAATGCAGTCCAGGATATTTAAATAAACAAAAAAGGCTCCTTTTTCTAGACACTCCCTTAGTATTGGTCGGGCGTCAGCTACACCTTAAAGAGAGAAGCATTGGTAAGGTGCTTCATGTACAGTGTAAATGAAAAAAGGGGATAAGGTGATTTTAAGCGACCAGTGGTGTCTAATATTAATAGGAGACTCAGATTAAAATAAAATATTTTTTTATTTAAATCTAGTATGCACCAATAGAAACAAATAAAAATAAAGTAGTAGCTCTATTACAAAGAGCCAGAAAAGTTACTAAAACTATATATAAGACTTAAATTAATACAAGATTCATAATACAAACTAAAATGCGACAAGAGAAAAAAACGTCATAAAAGTAGAAAATTGGACATAAGATCAGCATAAAAAGTATAAAAATAGGTTCTTAGCTTTTTGAGAGGGTATGTATCATAGCACCCATATATACACACACACACATATACACATACATACACACACACATACATACACACATATACATACACACAAACACACAGCATATAATACAAAATATGTCACAACACATTTAAAAAAATATATAAATTACGCTTCTAAGAGTTCAAAACTCAACCACATGAAAACAAAAATGAACAAGTATGGCGTCGTCAGTAGCTTATAAAAGAAAAAGGGCAGTGCAGCTTAGATTTGCAAAGCTGCATCGAACAAGTTTAGACTCATGAAACAGTGTCCTCTAGAAAGATGGCACCAAAGTGTAATTGTTGATTCTTACAGCCAAGGACCCAACACTGTGAGTCACCCAAAAGAAAAACCCAACAATCTGGTATCAACCATCAAGTACGGTGGTGGCGGTGAGCAACGATACAGGGTTGTTTGTAAAATCAGAGCAAAGATCTAACAAAGTATTACAGAGCGCATTATGAGTCTCTCTCTCTCTCACACTTACTGAAGCTTGGCCTAAAATAGATCTTGCAACAGGTCAATGATCCAGAACACAATAGTAAATATACAAAAACATCTGCACACCAGTACCATCATTTATTGCCATTTGTGTTTTTTAAACAGTATAAATGGAGCAATCACCATCAGCCTAAGGACTAATACACATTTACTCTGACAAGCAATCTTGTTTACAGTAGTAAATTTATAAGGGTATACATTATTCCTTCGACCCCACACTGTACCAGGTTGCTGGTACACACTAAGCAATATAATGGTACAACATTTCGTTCCACCTGCACCAGGTCGCACACAATATCTTTCGGTTGGCCATGCAGTGCAGTCAAGCGGAAGATGTCGCATGTGACCTGGTTCAATTGCTGTAACTGATTGGACAGTTCATCTGCCCACGGCGGGTTAACCGCGGGGACCGTAAGCGGTTGTACCTGCACAGTAGGTCCCATAGGGGACGTTAGTCTAGTTACCAGCGTATTCAATAGCGTGGAGAAGGTAGCCCAAGGTGGGTCATTCTGAACCCCCGTTGCTACAGTCCCACTGGGGGAGTAAGGAACCCCCGGAAACTGAACCCTCAGCTGTTATGTTATCCTCAAATGTGTCTGCAGCGTCAACACCACGCAATGTGGGATAAGCCCCAGCTCCGCTGTCCTTTGTAGCGGACATAATCAAAAGCTCAACGCAAGGCAACACGGTACAATATCAGCAGCACAATACCCGACAAGAACCCCCTGTGCAGTGTATTTCAGCACAAACAGGGAATTCTAGAGGTATATGGTGACTAGAAATCACAGAGAAAGAACACAAGTATATCCTGTGAACTATCTATATTAATGATATATCTGACGCACTTAGCCCCCTCAGGTTATAGAATATAGGGATAGCCATCTGAGTGAGATACACAAAATGGAGGCAACACAGCAGCTATATGCACACACACACAGAGTCACAGTTTGTACAATGCAGGAATTATGACATGTAATAAAACTGCACTGGACTAGCAATACAGAGTAATACTAAATATAGCTATACACTTAATAGATATAACAATGCACAGTAAAGACTGGATGTATATCACAGGGTACTTGTACTATATAACCCTGACTAAATGCACTTTTTCTTAACTAACACTGTCAGCAGACATGTAGAATACTTAAGTGTCCTGTAAAATGCACAGCACTGACATGCAGGCGGCTTTACAGAGGAGGATTTGCCCAAACAGTCCCAGGATCAGCTCAGCTTGTCCTAATGGCGCCCAAACGCTGATAGGGAGTGAGGGAGATAGAGATATGCAGCTCCAGGGCGGGAACATTTACTCTAAATGGCGCCCTGGGGCTGGGGGAGGGGCTACAGGTCAGAGACATTATTATTATTATCCTTTATTTATATGGCGCCACAAGGGTTCCGCAGCGCCCAATTACAGAGTACATAAGCACATAATCAAAACAGGAAAACAGTGACTTACAGTTGAAGACAATATTGGACAAGTACAGGGTAACTAAGCATAACTACACCAGTGAATGACAGAGATAAGTTCCAGGTGGCCAAAAACTGCGAGATTTGGGCAGTTGAGGATTATTAAAGTAAGAAAAGGATAAGAACATGAGGGAAGAGGGCCCTACTCGTGAGAGCTTACATCCCCCTGCTGGACTTCACCACCGGGTACTGGGGGCTTAAATAAACGGTTTTAGGAGAGAAAACCGACCTGTGCCCATGCCCTGGTGGTCTAGTGGGGTCCCTGTACTGCCACAGTGTCCACGCCAGCGTGCGCGGCCCGCCTCCCACCGGCCGCGCAGGATCGTGATTTACAGCGGGTCCCGCCGGGGGGACCCACTTACCTCCTCCCTGAGTGCGGCCACGCGATCCAGGAGAGCAGCGGTCGTGTGTGTCTAACAGGAAGAAAACCAGAGCCTCCACTGTAGGTACCCGGGCAACCAGGGCGCGGGAGTGTACAGCGCCGCTGGGGGAGGTGATGGAGCTGCAGCAGGAGATGTCTGACTGATATCCAGCACTTACAGTGCCTCTGCTGCAGCCCTTGAAGTCTTCATTTATCTTTAAAAAGCTTTAGCCCCCCTGTTGTACGCCTGCTTACTGCATGGCACGAACTACAAAACTGAGCTCCTGTGCACGGAGGCGGGGTTATAGAGGAGGCGGCGCTATGCATTCTGGGAAGAAGGTCAAAGCTTTGAGCCTGTTGGTGCCTCGGATCAAGATCCTACTCTACATCCCAATGTCATTCCCTGTGGAGCCCAGTGTACCCCGCAGCAGAAAGAATAACTATACCAGAGTTTCTAATTCGCGAGCCTATTTATTGCATATGCGGTCCAGTCTTGAAGATTACCATTCCTTATTGCAGCATATTGTGACAATTTGGAATATGTTCTTATAGGTTATTGTTAAAGCGGTCACTGCGCTATACCCTTTACTTCCAGTACTGGAATCTGCTTGCCCAATGTGCGCCAGCAGTTCTCCCAATGTGCACCAACAGGACTCTCATGTGGAAGCATAGGATACCAGACACGTGTGCTTCTCCCTATAACTTTGTGATACTATAAGCCTATATGCTACAACAGCTAATGCCACATAAAGCTTTTCAGAACTTGGTAAATTGGGCAATGGTCCAGAGGATAAGAATCCAAGACAATCCTAAAGACATATTTATATGATTTATTATGCCTTTGAATAACAGGAACGGTCTTGCCCATGGAAAAACAAAATAAGAATCACAAGAGCAAGTGATAAACCCCACCCCCCCCCTCAAAAAAACACAGCATCATATCCCAAAGTGCAGACAGTGACTGATGAGATATTATATAATGTCAAACTCATCAGACTCCTGATCTGTGTAATTACAGATAAACAAATCTCCTAATTGTTCATCCATTACGAAACCCAAGCTGTTATTGTATACAACGTGAAGTATCAGAGCACAAAACGTATCCCTGATTATGCATGGCTAGCAGGGAAAGATTGCACAGAAGAGAATATATATTTCTTTCAAGTCAAACAACAATTAACTTTATGAATATCCAAAGGACATTCAGGTTGGTATTCAATTGTTATATAGCGCCCAATCCCCCATCTAAAGTAACAGGAGATCACGTATATTGGCTAAACCTGACCAAACTAATGGGAGCGATGCGAAAAGTCCCGTTTGAGAGAGCTAAAATTATGTTA
Source organism: Pseudophryne corroboree (assembly GCF_028390025.1). Classification (NCBI taxonomy): domain Eukaryota; kingdom Metazoa; phylum Chordata; class Amphibia; order Anura; family Myobatrachidae; genus Pseudophryne; species Pseudophryne corroboree. Next base: position 111,779,040 of record NC_086444.1, on the reverse strand, counting down.
GTGCGCCCATCAGCAGAAACAATTCAATAGCTGCCGTCGGGCGGAGGGGAAACAATTGAATACCGCCTTTATAATGCACCAGCAGAGTCATGTCTCCCAAATGGTCCTGGTTATCACAGGAATGTTCCCATTCACCGACGACCATAGGGGTGCAGTTTTGGCAAAAGTGAGCACACTGGGTGAGGTTTGGCCAGGGTCTATTTCATTCCAATTTTGTATTATCATATGTTGGGAGGAATGCCAAAGTCTGGTATTAAGATATTTGTTGATCAAATCACATATCATATAAAAGTCCATCTTTAATGGAAATAATGACATACAAACGGTGTAGCCAATAAGACATCAGTAGACAGTAGGTAGAAGGTACACTGAAGCAAAAGTGACTCAAGTTTGGGATAGCCATGAAATAGGAGTTTTAGTCAAATGACATCCGGGGTGGACTAGCCCTGTGCTGAGCATCCCCCCGCATGTCTGAGCGCCTGATCGTAGCTGTGCTAAATTTAGCACAGCTACGTTCAACTCGGAAAGACCACCATTGCTAGCTGCATTAAGGGATAATAGTACAGAAGACGACTCAGAAGCAGGGGGAGAACTCTATTAGGATAGCATGCGATACCGACCCACTGATCTATGTACCGTACCCCCAGTCCTGTACACACGACAGCAGTAATATACACAGGATGACACTAAAGACATACTAATCACAACACTACTTGAGCATTTAACTCTAACATCAATATACAATAAATGAAATAACCATGAGATTCTTGGTGCACATTCCAATCAATCGGGTCTACAAGCACCCAATTCGTATGGCCACCACTATATACATGTATGAAGCAATTTAAAAAAAAAACAGTAGAGAAGTGGACCAGTGGAGATGTTGTCAATAGAAAAATATCAGCTTCTACCTAGAATGTACTTGATAAATGCTTACTTAAAGCTGATTGGTTACTATGGGAAAAGTCTCCACTCTTTGATACATAAATCCCTATATACCCCTTGTTTCAGTAATATCCAAAACCCGGATAGAACTGCAAGAAGCCTGCATACCAATGAAAGGACTGTAAGCAGGACTGTGAGCGAGGGAGCTGAAGGGAGAACACGGAAATTAATATTGAAGTGCTCAAGGTCTTAATCTCCATGGTCTTTTCTTCTTGGTTGCCCACTGGATGGATAGATGGGAACACTGATAAAACTGTCATACAGTACATATACTAAGGGGCCGATTCAATTGTTTTACCCCGCAGCTACCACTAGGGGCGCAAAATGTAACAATTCAATTGTTGCTCCGTTTAGACGTCCAATAGCTGCGGGGATGACATTTCTTCTCACAGCCTCCTGAGGTGCGAGAAGAAATGTGCTATAAATCGTTACTTTCGTCTGAAGGCCCAAAGAAAGACTTTAGACGGGTTTAGCCATTTCACACTGCTAAACAGTGTAGTTTGGGCGCAACATGCGTAATGTGCATGGGCACCTAAACATCAATAGAATTGTGACAATTGTTTGGTTTTTAAACAGTCCCATTTAGACTAGACTTTTAGGTGCCGAAAAAACAATTAATGTTGTTAGATCAGTGGTTCTCAAACTAAGTCCTCAGGACCTCAAACAGCTCACGTTTTCTAGGTCACCCAGCAGGTGCACAGATGTAGTCATCACACACTTTTAAAAGATCCACAGGTGGAGCTAATTATTTCACTTACGATTCTGTGAGAAGACCTAGAAACCATGAACTGTTTGGGGTCCTATGTGCGAGATTGAAGGGCACTGGTAATATCCATAATCCCCATCCCACCAACAGCTACTGAGTAAAATTTAGCACTTGACAACTATGGAGAAAATATCCCATAAATATATCCAGATCGGATGTGACTGGTTCATCTATAACAACTCATCTCTGCAAGGGAACGGGATCCGGTCTTTAGGTCGACAAGACTTAGGTCGACAGTGTGTAGGTCGACCACTATTGGTCGACAGGGACTCTAGGTCGACATGACAGAAGGTCGACATGAGTTTTTCAAATTTTTTACATTTTTTTTAACTTTCATACTTCACGATCCATGTGGACTACACTTCGGAACGGTAACTTACCGAAGCATGGCGAGCGAATCGAGCCATGCGAGGGGACATGGTGCATTAATTGGGGTTTCCAGTCACTCTACGAAGAAAACGACACCAAAAAAAAAAAATTAAAAAAAACTCATGTCGACCTTTTGTCATGTAGACTTACTGTCCACCAATAGTGGTCGACCTAGACACTGTCAAACTAAGTCTATTCTATCTAACATACCACACCCCAAGGGAACATACCCTAGGGCTTCTTAGATCTCCTGCTTTAGTCATCTCCTATTTGAGCCCATGTAAATAGTTAATATATTTTTCTCATAACATTCTACTACCTGGTTTTGTGCACCGCCCCCCCCCCCCCCTCCCCCTTACCACACAAACACATTTTCTTCTTCCCCCTCTTTCTACCCTTTTTGGTATTATGGGGGAAGTTTATCAAAGATTCTAAAGAGTAGAGACGTTGCCCATAGCAACCAATAGCTTCTACCTAAAATAAAAGGCTAATGCTGCTCCTCACTATGGGGGGGAGTGTTTGCGCGCCGGCGGCCACTAGATAGCGCCTGACGGAGCAATTCAAGTGTTACTCCATTCGGGCACACACAGCCACTAGCACTGACATTACGGTTATGTTGTTCCATCATTTTGTCGGGCTGGTTACTAGTCATTACATAGAATGTACCTAGTAGCAGATTGTATGCTATGGCCAACAGCTCCATTTGTCCACTCTTTAGAAGCTCTGATACAATACCCCATACGTCTCTGACAGTTGTTTTATTCGTGTGGTCTCATCTATGGTGTGGTCTCATCTATGGCTATATTGAGCCTAATTATTATTATTATTTATTATCGTTTATTTATATGGCACCACAAGGGTTCCGCAGTGCCTAACAGAGTATATGGTATATAAACAATGTTGCATCAAGGGACAGGACACTGAAATAATCGTTAGGGTGGAAGAAATTGAGGGTTGCGTGCCGTTGAAAAGGCTATGGAGAAGGAAATAGTCTAAGACACAGGTTCTCAAACTCGGTCCTCAGGACCCCACACGGTGCATGTTTTGCAGGTCTCACAGAATCACAAGTGACATAATTAGCTCCACCTGTGGACCTTTTAAAATGTGTCTGAGTAATTAATACACCTGTGCACTTGCTGGGTTACCTGCAAAACATGCACTGTGTGGGGTCCTGAGGACCGAGTTTGAGAACCACTGGTCTAAGAGACATAAAAAGCACATGAGGGGAGAGGGCCCTGCTCGTGAGAGCTTACATTCTGAAGGGAAGGGAAACACAGACAAGGACAAAGAAAGGGCAGTAGTGAGCATGTAATAGAGGGTTAGGATGAGAGACGGCTGGTGTTGATGAAGAAGTGGGTCTTGAGAGCATGTTTAAAGTTTTGTAGAGAGGTGGCGAGTCTCATAGGGAGAAGTAGAGAATTCCAGAGATAGGGAGCAACACGGCTAAAATCTTGGGGGCAGGAATGGGAGGAAGTAACCAGTTAGCAGGAGAGGCAGCATGTATTTTTGAAACGTAGATGGCGAGTGGGAGTGTAAAGAGAAATAAGGTCACATATGTAAATGGGAGAGAAATAGGTCAGAGCTTTGAGAGTGTGAGAAGCTTGAACTGGATTTGAAAAGGGAATGGAGCCAGTGTAGGGCTTGTAAGAGAGGAGTAATGGACACAGTATATTTCAAGAGAAAAATGAGCCGGGCAGCAGCACTGAAGATAGATTGGAGTGGTGAGAGGCGGTTGTCAGTGAGGCCAAATAGGAGGAGATTACAGTAGCCCAATCTTTAGATTACCAGTGAGTGGCTGATGTTCTTGGTAGCATCCTGGGTGAGAAACATTTTTGAGATGGAAACGGCAGGACTATGAGAGGTGATGAATGTGTGGTTTGAAGGAGAGGAAGGAATCTATTATAACTCCAAGACAGCGCACTTGGGGGCTAGAGGAGATAGTAGTGCCGCCATTAGACAAAAGGTGATATTATGTGGGAGGTTGGGGAAATGATCAGCTCAGTCTTAGACATGTTTTGTTTAAGAAAGCGCAGGGACATCCAAGAAGAGACAGCGGAGACACAGTTGGAGATATGAGTGAGAAGAGAGGGAACAGATATCCGGGGAGAAAAGGTATTTTTGAGTATCATCAGAATAGAGGTGATATTGGAAGTCAAATGAGCGAATTAATTCACCAAAAGAGGATGTAAAGAGAGAGAGAGAGAGAAAGGGAGAGGTCCAAGAACAGAACCTTGGGGGACACCTACTGTGGAAGTGCCGGGGAGGTGAGTCGTGAGAGAAGACAGAGAAGGAACGGTCAGGGAGGTAGGATATCCAGGAGAGGGCATTATCACGCAAACCTCCAAGTGAAGGATTTGCAGGAGGAGAGGGTGGTCCACAGTGTAAAAAGCAGCAGAGAGCTCAAGGAGAATAAGTAGAGAGTAGAGAGTAGTGGCCCTTAGATTTGGCAGCATGGAGGTCATTGCAGACTATCGTGAGTGCAGCATCAAATGAGAATAAACTCACTTAATTTGTGCAATGTTTTCTACATTTTCTAATTACTCATGATATTTGTAACTTTTGTTGCTTGAGTGTTGTCATGTGGGCTTTTCAATGTCATTTTCTTGCATCTTCGAATTAGGTTTGACAATGAAAATAAACATATTTAATAAAAAAGAAAGAAAAAACATTACTTATTTATTATTCAAAGAGATTCTTTTCTGAAAAGATACTGAGTCCACCAGGATTAAAATGAAGAAACAATCACCCACCATGACACTAAATGGCAGAAGTTTTATCCCATTGGTAGATTGTTACACATGATCATTACCCTGGTGTAATAATAAGAATTTACTTACCGATAATTCTATTTCTCGTAGTCCGTAGTGGATGCTGGGGACTCCGTCAGGACCATGGGGAATAGCGGGCTCCGCAGGAGACAGGGCACATCTAAAAAGCTTTTTAGGTCACATGGTGTGTACTGGCTCCTCCCCCTATGACCCTCCTCCAAGCCTCAGTTAGGTACTGTGCCCGGACGAGCGTACACAATAAGGAAGGATCTTGAATCCCGGGTAAGACTCATACCAGCCACACCAATCACACCGTACAACTTGTGATCTGAACCCAGTTAACAGTATGATAACAAAACGAAGTAGCCTCCGAAAAGATGGCTCACAACAATAGTAATAACCCGATTTTTGTAACAATAACTATGTACAAGCATTGCAGACAATCCGCACTTGGGATGGGCGCCCAGCATCCACTACGGACTACGAGAAATAGAATTATCGGTAAGTAAATTCTTATTTTCTCTAACGTCCTAGTGGATGCTGGGGACTCCGTCAGGACCATGGGGATTATACCAAAGCTCCCAAACGGGCGGGAGAGTGCGGATGACTCTGCAGCACCGAATGAGAGAACTCCAGGTCCTCCTTAGCCAGAGTATCAAAATTTGTAAAATTTTACAAACGTGTTCTCCCCTGACCACGTAGCTGCTCGGCAAAGTTGTAATGCCGAGACTCCTCGGGCAGCCGCCCAGGATGAGCCCACCTTCCTTGTGGAATGGGCATCTACATATTTCGTCTGTGGCAGGCCTGCCACAGAATGTGCAAGCTGAATTGTACTACAAATCCAGCGTGCAATAGACTGCTTAGAAGCATGAGCACCCAGCTTGTTGGGTGTATACAGTATAAACAGCAAGTCAGACTTTCTGACTCCAGCCGTCCTAACTATATATATATATATATATTTTTAGGGCCCTGACCACGTCTAGTAACTTGGAGTCCTCCAAGTCCCTAGTAGCCGCAGGCACCACAAGAGGTTGTTTCAGGTGAAAACGCTGACACCCCTTCATGAAGAAACTGGAGACGAGTCCCAGTTCTGTCCTGTTCAAATGGAAAATTTTAATATGGGCTTTTGTAAGACAAAGCCGCCCATTCTGACAATCGCCTGGCCGAGGCCAGGGCTAACAACATGGTCACTTCCCATGTGAGATATTTGTCAACAGCATGGTCACTTTCCATGTGAGATATTTCAAATCCACAGATTTGAGCGGTTCAAACCAATATGATTTTAAGAAATCCCAACACTATGTTGAGATCTCACGGTGCCCCTAGGGGCACAAAAAAGCTGTATATGCAATACATCCTTTACAATCTGGACTTCAGGAACAGAAGTCAATTCTTTCTGGAAGAAAATCTACAGGGCCGAAATTTAAATGTTAATGAACCCCAATTAGAGGTCCAAAACACTCCTGTTTTCAGGAAGTGTAGAAATCGACCTAGTTGAATTTCCGTCGTGGAGCCTTCCTGGCCTCACCCACGCAACATATTTTCACCACATGTGGTGATGACGTTGTGCGGTCACCTCCTTCCTGGCTTTGACCAGGGTAGGTATGACCTCTTATGGAATGCCTTTTCCCCTCAGGATCCGGCATTCAACCGCCATGCCGTCAAACGCAGCCGCGGTAAGTCTTGGTGCCATGGCCACCAGGTCCAATGGACCGCCCCTTTATACGGCAATACTTCCATATGCCGTCTGGAATCTGCCTCACCTGACCACTGTCGTGTCTTCGTCTGGCAGATATGTACATCACATTTACTCTTGATGCCAGAATGCAAATATGCCTCTGCGCATCACACATATATAGAAATGCATCCTTAAAATGCTCTATAGACAATAAAATCCTGTCCCTGTCAAGGGTATCAAAATTTTCAGTCAGGAAATCCGACCAAGCCCCCTCAGCGCTGCACATCCAGGCTGAGGCGATTGCTGGTCGTAGTATAACACCAGTATGTGTGTATATACTGTTATGATATTTTCCAGCTTCCTATCAGCTGGCTCCTTGAGGGCGGCCGTATCTGGAAACGGTAACGCCATGTTTTTTATAAGCGTGTGAGCGCCTTGTCCACCCTAAGGTGTGTTTTCCAACTCGCCCTTACTACTGGCGGGAAAAAGGGTATACCGCCCATAACTTTCTGTCGGAGGAACCCCACGTATCATCACACACTTCATTTAATTTATCTGATTTAGGCAAAACTACAAGTAGTTTTTTCCCACCCTACAAAATACCCTTATTTGTGGTACTTGTGGTATCAGAAATACGTAACACCTCCTTCATTGCCCTTAACATGTAACTTGTGGCCCTAAAGGAAAAATACGTTTGTTTCTTCACCGTCGACACTGGGGTCAGTGTCCGTGTCAGTGTCTGTCGACCGACTGAGGTAAATGGGCGTTTTTACAAGCCCCTGACGGTGTCTGAGACGCCTGGACCGATACTAATTTGTCCGCCGGCTGTCTCATGTCGTCAACCGGCTTGCAGCGTGTTGACATTATCACGTAATTCCATAAGTAAGCCATCCATTCTGGTGTCGACTCCCTAGAGAGTGACATCACCATTACAGGCAATTTTCTCCGTCTCCTCACCAACATTTTCCTCATACATGTCGACACACACGTACCGACCTACAGCACACACATACAGGGAATGCTCTGATAGAGGACAGGACCCACTAGCCCTTTGGGGAGACAGAGGGAGAGTTTGCCAGCACACACCAAAAGCGCCATAATGTATATAACAACCCTAGAAGGTGTTGTTTCTATATATGGGCTCTTAATATATAATTATATCGCCAATTTATGCCCCCCTTCTCTTTAACCCTGTTTCTGTAGTGCAGGGGAGAGTGGGAGCCTTCCTCACCAGCGGAGCTGGTCAGGAAAATGGCGCTGAGTGCTGAGGAGAATAAGCTCCGCCCCTTTCACGGCGGGCTTTTCTCCCGGTTATTAGGAAAACTGGCCTGGGTTAAATACATACATATAGCCTTAATGGCTATATGTGATGTATTTATTTGCCAAATAGGTATTTATATTGCTGCCCAGGGCGCCCCCAGCAGCGCCCTGCACCCTCCGTGACCGTGTCAGTGAGCCGTGTAGCAACAATGGCGCACAGCTGCAGTGCTGTGCGCTACCTCTCTGAAGACTGTGAAGTCTTCTGCCGCCTGTTTCCGGACCTCCGTTCCGCCGTCTTTCTTCAGCGTCTGTAAGGGGGATCGGCGGCGCGGCTCCGGGACGAACCCCAGGCTGACCTGTGTTCCGACTCCCTCTGGAGCTCAGTGTCCAGTAGCCTAAAACTTCAATCCTCCTGCACGCAGGTGAGTTGCAAGTCTCTCCCCTAAGTCCCTCGTTGCAGTGATCCTGTCGCCAGCAGGAATCACTGATTAGAAACCTAAAAAAAAAAAAACTTTACTAAACAGCTCCTTAAGAGAGCCATCCAGTTTGCACCCTTCTCGGACGGGCACAAAAACCTAACTGGGGCTTGGAGGAGGGTCATAGGGGGAGGAGCCAGTACACACCATGTGACCTAAAAAGCTTTTTAGATGTGCCCTGTCTCCTGCGGAGCCCGCTATTCCCCATGGTCCTGACGGAGTCCCCAGCATCCACTAGGACGTTAGAGAAAAACATGTTGTGTTGATATACTGTATTATGTCTGGGTACTATAAAGATAGAACGCAGGTCTTTGATGCGGCAAATTGAAGCATGCGTTATTGTTTTACAGATTTTATGATTCATATGTACATTCTTTCTGCTACAATGAGTTACACAACACACTATCCCCACAAGGCATTAGCACAGGCAGTGCTGCTTGGTAGAATCTCAGCCTGAGCAGGTTTGCATTTACAAATTGCGATCTATTAATTTTTTACTTATATTTCTTTCCATGCATTTTCTCGTGCTGACAGAGAGCCAGACAGGACACACCTGCATAAAATAAGGGAAACCGGGAGGCCAAGTCTAAACAGAAATGATATTTGGGGTGGGTGGGCCGGCACTAATGCTGGTAAATTAAAGCACAACACAATAACTCTGTAGAGAGAGGGGATAAACCGGATGCGTTGGAAGATAAATACCAGACCACATTTTTATAAAGTAGAGCAAGGTTTTTTTTTAATTGATCACACAAAATAGAAGGCAAAGTCCATAAGGTGAAACTGCAGACACACATTTATAGCACAGTGTCTGACAGCTGCTGGAAAGCCTGAAAGATGACATTTTTAGTCATGAAGAGCTGAGGGAGAGTCGCACCTTATAACCACATTCCCAAAACATGGGCGCTGGAAAAACTGAAATTTTCTACAAAATCACAATAGTTATGTAGTAAAGAGCAGCGATTCTTAAATAATTGGGCTAAACTAAAAACAATTTACCATCCTCCTTGTGGGGCTCCTACCAGATATAAGAACAACAGGTACCCGTGCCTGTGGAAATTGACACTTCTACCAAAACGCAACCTTAAAAACATAGAGGGCTATAGAATTGTTTTTAAGGCACCGGCATTGTTTTGCTTTAAAGCGCAATCACCGCATGTGACAGTTCTGCTTGTAGCCTCCTGAGGTGGCGAGCAGAAATGTTTGACGTGTCCCGTTTGGGTGCCCAAATAGGACTTTTCATGTTGCGGGGACTACTTTAGATGGGATCAGCCGATATTAGCGGCTAAACCCAATTTATTTGGGCACTTAAAAAGTAATGGACACCTGATCAGAGCAACAATTGAATTGCTCTGATGGGCAACCATTACTTTGAGTGCCCCAAAAAACTATTAATTAGCCCCTATAGAAACATAATTTGGGCCCTACACTGTTTCTAGGTCCCATGACAATGTTTGCTTTTGAACTCCCCATATGTCTCCCCACGTAGCATCATACCAGCCTACAAAATGCACATCTGATCCCCTACATAGCAACATGCCCCTAAATTCATGTTTAACGCCTTCACAATACTACATGCTTTTATACAGTATGTGTGGAGAGACAGGCACAATGCACACTCTACTGTCACACAACAGTCACAACACACACTTATAGCAATTTGTAAATGTAAAATACACACTCATCTCTATCCATTCAGGCACAATGCACACTCATCTCTATCTATACAGTCATCACACACTCTTCTCCCAGAAAACAGGCACAGCACACTCATCTCTATCTATACAGTCATCACACACTCTTCTCCCAGAAAACAGGCACAGCACACTCATCTCTATCTATACAGTCATCACACACACTCTCTCCCAGAGAACAGACAGAAAACACACTCTTCTCCCAGAAAACAGGCACAACGCACACTCTTCTCCCAGAACAGGCACAACGCACACTCTTCTCCCAGAGAACAGGCACAACGCACACTCTTCTCCCAGAGAACAGGCACAACGCACACTCTTCTCCAAGAGAACAGGCACAACGCACACTCTTCTCCCAGAGAACAGGCACAACCGCACACTCTTCTCCAAGAGAACAGGCACAACGCACACTCTTCTCCAAGAGAACAGGCACAATGCACACTCTTCTCCCAGAAAACAGGCACAACGCACTCTCTTCTCCCAGAAAACAGGCACAACGCACACTCTTCTCCCAGAGAACAGGCACAACGCACTCTTCTCCCAGAGAACAGGCACAACGCACACTCTTCTCCAAGAGAACAGGCACAACGCACACTCTTCTCCCAGAGAACAGGCACAACGCACTCTCTTCTCCCAGAAAACAGGCACAACGCACTCTCTTCTCCCAGAGAACAGGCACAACGCACACTCTTCTCCCAGAAAACAGGCACAACGCACACTCTTCTCCCAGAGAACAGGCACAACGCACACTCTTCTCCAAGAGAACAGGCACAACGCACACTCTTCTCCAAGAGAACAGGCACAATGCACACTCTTCTCCCAGAAAACAGGCACAACACACTCTTCTCCCAGAAAACAGGCACAACGCACACTCTTCTCCCAGAAAACAGGCACAACGCACACTCTTCTCCCAGAAAACAGGCACAACGCACACTCTTCTCCCAGAAAACAGGCACAACGCACACTCTTCTCCCAGAGAACAGGCACAACGCACACTCTTCTCCAAGAGAACAGGCACAACGAAAACTCTTCTCCCAGAAAACAGGCACAACGCACACTCTTCTCCCAGAGAACAGGCACAACGCACACTCTTCTCCCAGAGAACAGGCACAATGCACTCCTCACCCAGAGAACAGGCACAACGTACACTCATCTCCCAGAAAACAGGCACAACGCACACTCCTCTCCCAGAGAACAGGCACAATGCACTCCTCACCCAGAGAACAGGCACAACGTACACTCTTCTCCCAGAAAACAGGCACAACGTACACTCTTCTCCCAGAAAACAGGCACAACGCACTCCTCACCCAGAGAGAAGGCACCAAAACAATCTACTGAAATCGCACCGTACAGGACAGACAAAACCTGCATTGATCAGCATTAGTACCGGCACAGAAGCAGCTCATACCCTCAGCTAAGCACTGACATGCATTTATCTCCCTCCATGCAGTCACAGACAAACAATCACATACTGAGTTAAGACAGACAAAACACACACTCATCTCCTTCATTTCAGGCACAGACAATAACGATCAATTCCCTCACTTAGGGTACAGCCACAACCATCTCCGTCAATAGCCTTTTTTGAAGGAGAGCAAATCAAAAAGAAAAACTAATTTAATATGGATAGAAGAAAACAAAACCATTTCCTTCATGTACCAAGGACCTATACAGTGGCATGAATACTTCTTTCTTTCTGCTACTGATCCCTCTTCCTATGCAACCAAGCATCTGACTTGCCTCCCTCATTGCTTACCTGCCTTTACGCCACCTGAAATAGTGACTCCTACTGTATCCGTCCCCTCCTCTCTAGTTTCCATTATTGTACCCTTAATACTTACTATACAGTATATGCAACTTCTCTGCAGACCCTTCCCCTCTCTTTCTGTGGTGAATACAGATTAAAAAAAAATATTATTTATGATCTGCTATTGCCTTGGCTCCTTCGACCAGACTCTCCCTTCCTGACTTCCGTCTTACTATTCCGTTGTCTGCTTTTCTCCTTTCACTTATATACCTAAAAATAACGTTTTGCTCCCTTTACTTACTGACTGGGCCATTCTCTCTTCAGCTACTGCCTTTGCACACCTGATTACCTTCTTAGGCTCTTTCCGTCCCAAGATACACCTCTTTGGGCTGGATTTAATTTTGTGCAGTGATTTACCATGATGGGAAAAATAAGATTTTACTTACCGATAAATCTATTTCTCATAGTCCGTAGTGGATACTGGGGACTCCGTCAGGACCATGGGGATTAGCGGCTCCGCAGGAGACAGGGCACAAAAGCAAGCTTTTAGGATCACATGGTGTGTACTGGCTCCTCCCCCTATGACCCTCCTCCAAGCCTCAGTTAGGTACTGTGCCCGGACGAGCGTACACAATAAGGAAGGATCTTGAATCCCGGGTAAGACTCATACCAGCCACACCAATCACACCGTACAACCTGTGATTTGAACCCAGTTAACAGTATGATAACAACGAAGGAGCCTCTGAAAAGATGGCTCTCAACAATAAAAACCCGATTTTTGTAACAATAATTATGTACAAGTAATGCAGACAATCCGCACTTGGGATGGGCGCCCAGCATCCACTACGGACTATGAGAAATAGATTTATCGGTAAGTAAAATCTTATTTTCTCTAACGTCCTAGTGGATGCTGGGGACTCCGTCAGGACCATGGGGATTATACCAAAGCTCCCAAACGGGCGGGAGAGTGCGGATGACTCTGCAGCACCGAATGAGAGAACTCCAGGTCCTCCTCAGCCAGGGTATCAAATTTGTAGAATTTTACAAACGTGTTTCCCCCTGACCACGTAGCTGCTCGGCAAAGTTGTAAAGCCGAGACCCCTCGGGCAGCCGCCCAAGATGAGCCCACCTTCCTTGTGGAATGGGCATTTACAGATTTTGGCTGTGGCAGGCCTGCCACAGAATGTGCAAGTTGAATTGTACTACAAATCCAACGAGCAATAGTCTGCTTAGAAGCAGGAGCACCCAGCTTTTTTGGGTGCATACAATATAAACAGCAAGTCAGACTTTCTGACTCCAGCCGTCCTGGAATTATATATATATATATATATATATATATATATATATTTTCAGGGGCCTGACAACGTCTAGCAACTTGGAGTCCTCCAAGTCCCTAGTAGCCGCAGGCACCACAATAGGTTGTTTCAGGTGAAACGCTGACACCACCTTAGGAAGAAACTGGGGACGAGTCCGCAGTTCTGCCCTGTCCGAATGGAAAATCAAATATGGGCTTTTGTAAGACAAAGCCGCCAATTCTGACAATCGCCTGGCCGAGGCCAGGGCCAACAGCATGGTCACTTTCCATGTGAGATATTTCAAATCCACAGATTTGAGCGGTTCAACCAATATGATTTGAGGAATCCCAACACTACGTTGAGATCCCACGGTGCCACTGGAGGCACAAAAGGGGCTGTATATGCAATACTCCCTTGACAAATGTCTGGACTTCAGGAACTGAAGCCAATTCTTTCTGGAAGAAAATCTACAGGGCCGAAACTTGAACCTTAATGGACCCCAATTTGAGGCTCATAGACACTCCTGTTTTCAGGAAGTGCAGAAATCGACCGAGTTGAAATTTCTTCGTGGGGCCTTCCTGACCTCACCCACGCAACATATTTTCACCACATGTGGTGATAACGTTGTGCGGTCACCTCCTTCCTGGCTTTGACCAGGGTAGGTATGACCTCTTCCGGAATGCCTTTTCCCTTAGGATCCGGCGTTCAACCGCCATGCCGTCAAACGCAGCCGCGGTAAGTCTTGGAACAGACATGGTACTTGCTGAAGCAAGTCCCTTCTTAGCTCCCGAGGCCATTAGTCCTCTGTGAGCATCTCTTGAAGTTCCGGGTACCAAGTCCCTCTTGGCCAATCCGGAGCCACGAGTATAGTTCTTACTCCTCTACGTCTTATAATTCTCAATACCTTTGTTATGAGAAGCAGAGGAGGGAACCCATACACCGACTGTTACACCCACGGTGTTACCAGGACATCCACAGCTATCGCCTGAAGGTCTCGTGACCTGGCGCAATACCTGTCCCGTTTCTTGTTCGGGCGGGACGCCATCATGTCCACCTTTGGTCTTTCCCAATGGTTCACAATCATGCGGAAAACTTCCCTATGAAGTTCCCACTCTCCCGGGTGGAGGTCGTGCCTGCTGAGGAAGTCTGCTTCCCAGTCGTCCACTCCCGGAATGAACACTGCTGACAGTGCTATCACATGATTTTCCGCCTAGCGAAAAATCCTTGCAGTTTTGCCACTGCCCTCCTGCTTCTTGTGCCGCCCTTTCTGTTTACGTGGGCGACTGCCGTGATGTTATCCCGCTGGATCAATACCGGCTGACCTTGAAGCAGAGGTCTTGCTAAGTTTAGAGCATTATAAATTTGCTCTTAGCTCCAGTATATTTATGTGGAGAAAAATCTCCAGACTTGATCACACTCCCTGGAAATTTTTTCCCTGTGTGACTGCTCCCCAGCCTCTCAGGCTGGCCTCCGTGGTCACCAGCATCTAATCCTGAATGCCGAATCTGCGGCCCTCTAGAAGATGAGCACTCTGTAATCACCACAGGAGAGACACCCTTGTCCTTGGATATAGGGTTATCCGCTGATGCATCTGAAGATGCGATCCGGACCATTTGTCCAGCAGATCCCACTGAAGAGTTCTTGCGTGGAATCTGCCGAATGGAATCGCTTCGTAATAAGCCACCATTTTTACCAGGACTCTTGTGCAATGATGCACTGACACTTTTCCTGGTTTTAGGAGGATCCCGATTAGCTCGGATAACTCCCTGGCTTTCTCCTCTGGGAGAAACACCTTTTTCTGGACTGTGTCCAGAATCATCCCTAGGACCAGCAGACGTGTCGTCGGAACAACTGCGGTTTTGGAATATTTAGAATCCACCCGTGTTGTCGTAGAACTACTTGAGATAGTGCTACTCCGACCTCCAACTGTTCTCTGGACCTTGTTCTTATCAGGAGGTCGTCCATTTTCTTTGAAGACGAATCCTCATTTCGGTCATTACCTTGGTAAGGACCCGGGGTGCCTTGGACAATCCAACGGCATCGTCTGAAACTGATAGTGACAGTTCTGTACCACGAACCTGAGGTACCCTCGGTGAGAAAGGCAAATTTTGGGACATGGAGGTAAGCATCCCTGATGTCCCCGGACACCATATAGTCCCCTTCTTCCCGGTTCGCTATCACTGCTCTGAGTGACTCCATCTGGATTTGAACCTTTGTAAGTGTTCAAATATTTCAGATTTAGAATAGGTCTCACCTAGCCTTCTGGCTTCAGTACCACCATATAGTGTGGAATAATACCCCTTTCCTTGTTGTAGGCGGGGTAATTTTATTATCACCTGCTGGGAATACAGCTTGTGAATTGTTTTCAATACTGCCTCCCTGTCGGAGGGAGACATTGGTACAGCAGACTACAGGAACCTGCGAGGGGGAAACGTCTCGACATTCCAATCTGTACCCCTTGGATACTACTTGTAGGATCCAGGGGTCCTGTACGGTCCCAGCGTCATGCTGAGAACTTGGTAGAAGCGTTGGAGGGCTTCTGTTCCTGGGAATGGGCTGCCTGCTGCAGTCTTCTTCCCTTTCCTCTATCCCTGGGCAGATATGACTCTTATAGGGACGAAAGGACTGAGGCTGAAAAGACGGTGTCTTTTTCTGCAGAGATGTGACTTAGGGTAAAAAACGGTGGATTTTCCAGCAGTTGCCGTGGCCACCAGGTCCCATGGACCTACCCCAAATAACTCCTCCCCTTTATACGGCAATACATCTTTGTGCCGTTTGGAATCTGCATCACCTGACCACTGTCGTGTCCATAAACATCTTCTTGCAGATATGGACATCGCATTTACTCTTGATGCCAGAGTGCAAATATCCCTCTGCGCATCTCGCATATATAGAAATGCATCCTTTAAATGCTCTATAGTCAATAAAATACTGTCCCTGTCAAGGGTATCAATATTTTTAGTCAGGGAATCCGACCAAGCCACCTCAGCTCTGCACATCCAGGCTGAGGCGATCGCTGGTCGCAGTATAACACCAGCATGTGTGTGTATACTTTTTAGGATATTTTCCAGCCTCCTATCAGCTGGCTCCTTAAGTACGGCCCTATCTGTAGATGGTACCGCCACTTGTTCTGATAAGCATGTGAGCGCCTTATCCACCCTAAGGGGTGTTTCCCAACGCGCCCTAACTTCTGGCGGGAAAGGGTATACCGCCAATAATTTTCTATCGGGGGAAACCCACGCATCATCACACACTTCATTTAATTTATCTGATCCAGGAAAAACTACAGGTAGTTTTTTCACATCCCACATAATACCCTTTTTTGTGGTACTTGTAGTATCAGAAATATGTAACACCTCCTTCATTGCCCTTAACGTGTGGCCCTAAAGGAAAATACGTTTGTTTCTTC
Source organism: Pseudophryne corroboree (assembly GCF_028390025.1). NCBI lineage: Eukaryota > Metazoa > Chordata > Amphibia > Anura > Myobatrachidae > Pseudophryne > Pseudophryne corroboree. The sequence continues at coordinate 111,762,633 of NC_086444.1, read as the reverse complement.
ACCGTCGACACTGAAATCAGTGTCCGTGTCTGGGTCTGTGTCGACCGACTGAGGTAAATGGGCGTTTTACAGCCCCTGACGGTGTTTGAGACGCCTGGACAGGTACTAATTTGATCGCCGCCCGTCTCATGTCGTCAACCGGCTTGCAGCGTGTTGACATTATCACGTAATTCCATAAATAAGCCATCCATTCCGGTGTCGACTCCCTAGAGAGTGACATCACCATTACAGGCAATTTGCTCCGCCTCCTCACCAACATTTTCCTCATACATGTCGACACACACGTACCGACATACAGCACACACATAGGGAATGCTCTGATAGAGGACAGGACCCACTAGCCCTTTGGGGAGACAGAGGGAGAGTTTGCCAGCACACACCAAAACGCTATAATTATACAGGGACAACCTTTATATAAGTGTTCCTCCCTTATAGCATTTAATATATATTCATATCGCCAAATCAGTGCCCCCCCTCTCTGTTTTAACCCTGTTTCTGTAGTGCAGTGCAGGGGAGAGCATGGGAGCCTTCCCACCAGCATTTCTGTGAGGGAAAATGGCGCTGTGTGCTGAGGAGAATAGGCCCCGCCCCCTTTTCGGCGGGCTTCTTCTCCGGAGTTTGTGATATCTGGCAGGGGTTAAATACATCCATATAGCCTCAAGGGCTATATGTGATGTATTTTTCGCCATACAGGTATTATACATTGCTGCCCAGGGCGCCCCCCCCCCCCCGCGCCCTGCACCCTCCGTGACCGCTGTGTGAAGTGTGCTGACAACAATGGCGCACAGCTGCAGTGCTGTGCGCTACCTGATGAAGACTGAAAGTCTTCTGCCGCCTGGTTCCGGACCTCTTCAATCTTCAGCATCTGCAAGGGGGGTCGGCGGCGCGGCTCCGGGACGAACCCCAGGGCGAGACCTGTGTTCCGACTCCCTCTGGAGCTAATGGTGTCCAGTAGCCTAAGAAGCCAATCCATCCTGCACGCAGGTGAGTTCACTTCTCTCCCCTAAGTCCCTCGATGCAGTGAGCCTGTTGCCAGCAGGACTCACTGAAAATAAAGAACCTAAAAACTTTTTCTAAGCAACTCTTTAAGAGAGCCACCTAGATTGCACCCTGCTCGGACGGGCACAAAAACCTAACTGAGGCTTGGAGGAGGGTCATAGGGGGAGGAGCCAGTACACACCATGTGATCCTAAAAGCTTGCTTTTGTGCCTTGTCTCCTGCGGAGCCGCTAATCCCCATGGTCCTGACGGAGTCCCCAGCATCCACTAGGACGTTAGAGAAAGGGTGATAGCCTTGGGCTTTAACGCCGGGACTATTCAATTACAGCCCTTTGTTCTTGTGCAGTAAATTACCTGCTACTACGTGTTAACCCATATAATCTGGGATAAGCTCCTAGAGCAATGGGTTCATACTTTTGCACCACCCGCGATCAGGGCATTTAATGAGGATTTCTGTTCGAGACTCCTTCAAGCACAAAAAACAACAACTTTGCTATGTACATCCTATAGGCTGATCACTGGCTCTAACTGAATAGTCCCGGCAAATGAATTAGCCCGCAGTAATTAACTACAGCTCTAATTGAATCCTGGCCCTTTGTCTTCATTAATACGAGTCTGTTTATATTTCCTAAAGGTCGTTTTTTTTGCTTTCACATTAGTTTCTGTTTCTTTTGTAAATCACGGCTTCTTTTTCCATGTGCTATCCCTAAACCATCTGATACAAAGATCTGTTGCCTTTAGTATTGCACTTTTTACATTTTTCCCACCTCTCCTGCACTCCTTCCAAATTCCTCCACTCCAGTGGCATATCTATAAAGGGTGCAAGGTGTGCCCACAATGCCAAACAAGTGTGCAATGCTGCCCATCCATATCCCTCCTTATCGCAGATGAGCCAAATAAAACAGACAACTCCTTCCTTGATGACATTCTCCGCTTAGAGATGAACGGCGGTGACTATGGGAGAACCCAAATACGGAGATACTGGCTTTATGCACAAATAGTAAATAATACAATTTTCAACTTCAACTGGTAAAAAAGCATTTTTAACCAATTACCAAACACAAATGGCATCTGTCGTAGAGTAAGTTTTATTGTATTTCTCCCATTTGCAGTATACACAGTACCACCGAAGAAGAAAATGACAGGAACAGAACAGACGGCCAAAAGTATGACTGCCGTCCTAGTACAACAACTGAAAGAAATGGACACAGCTACTGTATGTCAGCCAAGGAGGATGCTCGGTTAGACAAATTTTTAGAGGCAGAGCGTAAAATGCATCAGGACTTCATGACCCAGCTTCTGTCAATGCAAGACCACCCTAATAACCAAAGCCCAAACCCTTATAACCCCTATAAAAGAGGGCCTTATTATGTGTGTAGTACAGCTTCGTCAAGCACACAAAGCACAGAATACACAGTATCACAATTTGCATATGCTTCATTGCCGTGGCATAATATTCTTGTTAATTTTATTGCATTTTGATACGATATTTTGTTGTAAAGTGTAATATGTTTAGCTTTTAGCAAGCCTTCGTTATTTTTACGCAAATTCCTATACACACATGATGTTAATGTGTGGAAAAATAAGATTTTACTTACCGATAAATCTATTTCTCGTAGTCCGTAGTGGATGCTGGGGACTCCGTCAGGACCATGGGGAATAGCGGCTCCGCAGGAGACAGGGCACAAAAGTAAAAGCTTTAGGATCAGGTGGTGTGCACTGGCTCCTCCCCCTATGACCCTCCTCCAAGCCTCAGTTAGGATACTGTGCCCGGACGAGCGTACACAATAAGGAAGGATTTTGAATCCCGGGTAAGACTCCTACCAGCCACACCAATCACACTGTACAACCTGTGATCTGAACCCAGTTAACAGCATGATAACAGCGGAGCCTCTGAAAAGATGGCTCACAACAATAATAACCCGATTTTTGTAACAATAACTATGTACAAGTATTGCAGACAATCCGCACTTGGGATGGGCGCCCAGCATCCACTACGGACTACGAGAAATAGATTTATCGGTAAGTAAAATCTTATTTTCTCTGACGTCCTAGTGGATGCTGGGGACTCCGTCAGGACCATGGGGATTATACCAAAGCTCCCAAACGGGCGGGAGAGTACGGATGACTCTGCAGCACTGAATGAGAGAACTCCAGGTCCTCTTTAGCCAGGGTATCAAATTTGTAGAATTTTACAAACGTGTTCTCCCCCGACCACGTAGCTGCTCGGTAGAGTTGTAATGCCGAGACCCCTCGGGCAGCCGCCCAGGATGAGCCCACCTTCCTTGTGGAATGGGCCTTGACAGATTTAGGCTGTGGCAGGCCTGCCACAGAATGTGCAAGTTGAAATGTGCTACAAATCCAACGAGCAATCGTCTGCTTAGAAGCAAGAGCACCCAGTTTGTTGGGTGCATACAGGATAACAGCGAGTCAGTTTTCCTGACTCCAGCCGTCCTGGAAACCTATATTTTCAGGGACCTGACAACATCTAGCAACTTGGAGTCCTCCAAGTCCCTAGTAGCCGCAGGTACCACAATAAGCTGGTTCAGGTGAAACTCTGACACCACCTTAGGAAGAAACTGGGGACGAGTCCGCAGTTCTGCCCTGTCCGAATGGACAATCAGATATGGCTTTTGTGAGACAAAGCCGCCAATTCTGACACTCGCCTGGCCGAGGCCAGGGCCAACAGCATGGTCACTTTCCATGTGAGATATTTCAAATCCACAGATTTGAGCGGTTTAAAATGTGATTTGAGGAATCCCAGAACTGCGTTGAGATCCCACAGTGCCACTGGAGGCACAAAAAGGGGGTTGTATATGCAATACTCCCTTGACAAACTTCTGGACTTCAGGAACTGAAGCCAATTCTTTCTGGAAGAAAATTTACAGGGCCGAAATTTGAACCTTAATGGACCCCAATTTGAGGCCCATAGACACTCCTGTTTGCAGGAAATGCAGGAATCGACCGAGTTGAAATTTCTTCGTGGGGCCTTCCTGGCCTCACACCACGCAACATATTTTCGCCACATGTGGTGATAATGTTTTGCGGTCACCTCCTTCCTGGCTTTGACCAGGGTAGGAATGACCTCTTCCGGAATGCCTTTTTCCCTTAGGATCTGGCGTTCCACCGCCATGCCGTCAAACGCAGCCGCGGTAAGTCTTGGAACAGACCTGGTACTTGCTGAAGCAAGTCCCTTCTTAGCGGCAGAGGCCATGAGTCCTCTGTGAGCATTTCTTGAAGTTCCGGGTGCCACGTCCTTCTTGGCCAATCCGGAGCCACGAGTATAGTTCTTACTCCTCTACGTCTTATAATTCTCAGTACCTTGGTTATGAGAAGCAGAGGAGGGAACACATACACCGACTGGTACACCCACGGTGTTACCAGAACGTCCACAGATATTGCTTGAGGGTCTCTTGACCTGGCGCAATACCTGTCCAGTTTTTTGTTCAGGCGGGACGCCATCATGTCCACCTTTGGTCTTTCCCAACGGTTCACAATCATGTGGAATACTTCCCGATGAAGTCCCCACTCTCCCGGGTGGAGGTCGTGCCTGCTGAGGAAGTCTGCTTCCCAGTTGTCCACTCCCGGAATGAACACTGCTGACAGTGCTATCACATGATTTTTCGCCCAGCGAAGAATCCTTGCAGTTTCTGCCATTGCCCTCCTGCTTCTTGTGCCGCCCTGTCTGTTTACGTGGGCGACTGCCGTGATGTTGTCCCACTGGATCAATACCGGCTGACCTTGAAGCAGAGGTCTTGCTAAGCTTAGAACATTGTAAATTGCCCTTAGCTCCAGTATATTTATGTGGAGAGAAGTCTCCAGACTTGATCACACTCCCTGGAAATTTTTTCCCTGTGTGACTGCTCCCCAGCCTCTCAGGCTGGCATCCGTGGTCACCAGGACCCAGTCCTGAATGCCGAGTCTGCGGCCCTTTAGTAGATGAGCACTCTGCAGCCACCGCAGAAGAAACACCCTTGTCCTTGGAGACAGGGTTATCCGCTGATGCATCTGAAGATGCGATCCGGACCATTTTTCCAGCAGATCCCACTGAAAAGTTCTTGCGTGAAATCTACCGAATGGAATCGCTTCGTAAGAAGCCACCATTTTTCCCAGGACCCTTGTGCAATGATGCACTGACACTTTTCCTGGTTTTAGGAGGTTCCTGACTAGCTCGGATAACTCCCTGGCTTTCTTCTCCGGGAGAAACACCTTTTTCTGGACTGTGTCCAGAATCATCCCTAGGAACAGCAGATGTGTCGTCGGAAACAGCTGCGGTTTTGGAATATTTAGAATCCACCCGTGCTGTCGTAGAACTACCTGAGATAGTGCTACTCCGACCTCCAACTGTTCTCTGGACCTTGCCCCTATCAGGAGATCGTCCATTTTCTTTGAAGAAGAATCATCATTTCGGCCATTACCTTGGTAAGGACCCGGGGTGCCGTGGACAATCCAACCGGCAGCGTCTGAAACTGATAGTAACAGTTCTGTACCACGAACCTGAGGTACCCTTGGTGAGAAGGGCAAATTGGGACATGGAGGTAAGCATCCCTGATGTCCCGGGACACCATATAGTCCCCTTCTTCCTGGTTCGCTATCACTGCTCTGAGTGACTCCATCTTGATTTGAACCTTTGTATGTAAGTGTTCAACTATTTCAGATTTAGAATAGGTCTCACCGAGCCGTCTGGCTTCAGTACCACAATATAGTGTGGAATAATACCCCTTTCCTTGTTGTAGGAGGGGTACTTTGATTATCACCTGCTGGGAATACAGCTTGTGAATTGTTTCCACTACAGCCTCCCTGTCGGAGGGAGACGTTGGTAAAGCAGACTTCAGGAACCTGCGAGGGGGAGACGTCTCGAATTTCCAATCTGTACCCCTGGGATACTACTTGTAGGATCCAGGGGTCCACTTGCGAGTGAGCCCACTGCGTGCTGAAACTCTTGAGACAACCCCCCCACCGCACCTGAGTCCGCTTGTACGGCCCCAGCGTCATGCTGAGGACTTGGCAGAAGCGATGGAGGGCTTCTGTTTCTGGGAATGGGCTGCCTGCTGCAGTCTTCTTCCCTTTCCTCTATCCCATGGCAGATATGACTGGCCTTTTGCCCGCTTGCCCTTATGGGGACGAAAGGACTGAGGCTGAAAAGATGTTGTCTTTTTCTCCTTTATACGGCAATACTTCCATGTGCTGTTTGGAATCTGCATCACCTGACCACTGTCGTGTCCATAAACAACTTCTGGCAGATATGGACATCGCACTTACTCTTGATGCCAGAGTGCAAATATCCCTCTGTGCATCTCGCATATATAGAAATGCATCCTTTAAATGCTCTATAGTCAATAAAATACTGTCCCTGTCAAGGGTATCAATATTTTCAGTCAGGGAATCCGACCAAGCCACCCCAGCGCTGCACATCCAGGCTGAGGCGATCGCTGGTCGCAGTATAACACCAGTATGTGTGTATATACTTTTTAGGATATTTTCCAGCCTCCTATCAGCTGGCTCCTTGAGGGCGGCCCTATCTGGAGACGGTACCGCCACTTGTTTTGATAAGCGTGTGAGCGCCTTATCCACCCTAAGGGGTGTTTCCCAACGCGCCCTAACTTCTGGCGGGAAAGGGTATACCGCCAATAATTTTCTATCGGGGGAAACCCACGCATCATCACACACTTCATTTAATTTATCTGATTCAGGAAAAACTACAGGTAGTTTTTTCACACTCCACATAATACCCTTTTTTGTGGTACTTGTAGTATCAGAAATATGTAACACCTCCTTCATTGCCCTTAACAAGTAACATGTGGCCCTAAAGGAAAATACGTTTGTTTCTTCACCGTCGACACTGGAGTCAGTGTCCGTGTCTGTGTCTGTGTCGACCGACTGAGGTAAAAGGACGTTTTAACGCCCCTGACGGTGTTTGAGACGCCTGGACAGGTACTAATTGGTTTGCCGGCCGTCTCATGTCGTCAACCGACCTTGCAGCGTGTTGACATTATCACGTAATTCCTTAAATAAGCCATCCATTCCGGTGTCGACTCCCTAGAGAGTGACATCACCATTACAGGCAATTGCTCCGCCTCCTCACCAACATCGTCCTCATACATGTCGACACACACGTACCGACACAGCACACACACAGGGAATGCTCTTATCTAAGACAGGACCCCACTAGCCCTTTGGGGAGACAGAGGGAGAGTTTGCCAGCACACACCAAAAACGCTATAATTATACAGGGACAACCTTTATATAAGTGTTTTTCCCTTATAGCATTTTAATATATATAGTCATATCGCCAAATAAGTGCCCACCCTCTCTGTTTTAACCCTGTTTCTGTAGTGCAGTGCAGGGGAGAGCCTGGGAGCCTTCCCACCAGCATTTCTGTGAGGGAAAATGGCGCTGTGTGCTGAGGAGAATAGGCCCCGCCCCCTTTTCGGCGGGCTTCTTCTCCCGTTTTTCTGAGACCTGGCAGGGGTTAAATACATCCATATAGCCCCCAGGGGCTATATGTGATGTATTTTTAGCCAGAATAAGGTACTATCATTGCTGCCCAGGGCGCCCCCCCCAGCGCCCTGCACCCTCAGTGACCGCTGCTATGAAGTGTGCTGACAACAATGGCGCACAGCTGCAGTGCTGTGCGCTACCTTATGAAGACTGAAAAGTCTTCTGCCGCCGGTTTCTGGACCTCTTCACTTTTCGGCATCTGCAAGGGGGTCGGCGGCGCGGCTCCGGGACGAACCCCAGGGTGAGACCTGTGTTCCGACTCCCTCTGGAGCTAATGGTGTCCAGTAGCCTAAGAAGCCAATCCATCCTGCACGCAGGTGAGTTCACTTCTCTCCCCTAAGTCCCTCGATGCAGTGAGCCTGTTGCCAGCAGGACTCACTGAAAATAAAAAACCTAACAAAACTTTTACTCTAAGCAGCTCTTTAGGAGAGCCACCTAGATTGCACCCTTCTCGGCCGGGCACAAAAATCTAACTGAGGCTTGGAGGAGGGTCATAGGGGGAGGAGCCAGTGCACACCACCTGATCCTAAAGCTTTTACTTTTGTGCCCTGTCTCCTGCGGAGCCGCTATTCCCCATGGTCCTGACGGAGTCCCCAGCATCCACTAGGACGTCAGAGAAAAAGTTTTCAAATTAATATATTTTTTAAATACATTTTTTTTTATTGAAACAACTTTTGTGCCCTTGTCTGTAGATTTTTTTTTATTGGTCTTGTCCATAGGCAGGGCTGATCCGGGTTCAGTGTAAATGGGGCCTTCCTGGGAATAACCCGGTTCGGAGGTGCAGTGTAAACTGGGTCTGACCCAGGACTCACGCGTGCGCAAAATACAGAGTCAGACCTGGGTTGGCAGTGTAAAAGGGTATTAAAGTCTCCCATAACTATTACCTCCCCTTTTAAAGCCATTTTAGTGATGTCCTGCAACAGGTACCTGTCCAATTCCTCCCCCTGGCTTGGGTCTATTGATCACTCCAATGCGAATACTGTCCTTCTCCCCCGTTTCTATGCTCACCCAAAAGAATCTCAGTTTTATCTTCAATACTTTGCATTAAAGTAGCATTTATGCTCATTTTTCACATACATTGCTACCCCTCCTATGATTTTTCCCTTTCTATTCTTTCTAAATAAGGTGTAACCCGGAATGCTATGCCCCAGTTATGTAATAGCCACAATATACAAATCATCTTGTCACTATTGCGATTATTCTGGAATTTTATCTTCTAAGCTCCTAGCACAGTGGTTCCCAAACGCGGTCATCAAGGCACTGCAACAGTCCAGGTTTTAGGGATATCCCTAAGGCAGCCAATAGTCCAGGTTGTAGGGATATCATAATCAAAATGACTGAGGTATTAAAGTTCCCTGCACCCAAGCATGGATAGCCTTAAAACCCGGACTTCTGGGGTGCTCTGAATACCGCGTTTGGAAACCACTATCCTAGCATTTGCACACATAGGGCTTATAACGAGGAAAGTCAACTCCCTGAGTGAGTCCAGGGTCACGCAGACTTGCCATGGCCGTAGCGACGCTGATGCCATGTCTCTACATACGTGATCGCAGTTGAATGCAGATACACCCATGAAAATGGCCATGACACACCTGTGGTTTTGCTGCCATTCCGTGTTACCTCCCCCAAACGGTCCCTTCCTGTTAATCTCACTGCGAACGGCATCGAAGAGGTAACTTGGCGCATGTGCAATCACTCAGTTGCGTGAACATCGTCAATGAGTACAAACATGAATTAGGCCCATAGCTGTAAGTTTTGTTTATCTTCTATTCCTAGCCATGTTCCTTAAAGGTCAACTACATCTAACTGTCCACCTCATACATACACAGGTATGCGCTATCACTTCTTATTTGGTATTTCTGGTCTGACTGGAAACATGAATGTTCGAAAGAATGAAAAGTGGACCCTAGGCAAAGTTCAGCGGAAATACATTTATTTAGTCAACAAATATTTTCTTTCTTTGACTGATATATATATACACATACAGTATATATATATATATATATATATATATATATATCATGATGTTGCTTGAAAACGGCTAATTAAAGCCGACACGTTGCACAGTAGCAAATTGCTGTTGGAGTTTTATTTCATAAAGGAGTCCGCAGAGTGCCATAGCCTGGAGGATTGCATACACTTTACTAATGTGCACCGCGGCAGGATGAAGCTGAAGTGAGAGTGCCGGTTGTCAGTTTGATATATTATATATATATAAATAAATGTTATATAAAAAATAACATAGAATCTCCACTAACCCGCCCAACATTGTGTCAAGTACTTGGATAACACTGCAGGCTTTGCAATGAGCGATTGTGGATAAATGACGAGAATGGTCAGCCACATACGTAACGGCAGCAAGTGAGGGATTGTGGGATTCACAGGAAGAATACAGCAGTGAGATGACAGTTACAGGAAAAGTCTATTGAAAAGTTGTTTTACAGACTCAAACAACGTGCAAAAGGGACACTGAAGGAGCAGGGGTTGTAGGCAGAGTGGGGTGCTACCCATGGTAGGACGGTATAGTGTTATTGTATACGTGTGTATGGAAGACTTTCCCCAGTGTTTAATGCTTCCATGTGTCCTTGTTTTGAAAAGACTTCCCTCATCTTCATCACCCAAATCTTTAAAATCACAAAAAAAAAAAAAAAACAATTTAGAGTGGGAGGAACCCAAATTAACCACACAAGAGGAAAGAGGATGACTTTTTGGAGACACAGCCTAAGCAAACATCTGGTGCCATGGCTCACCCAGTTTTTTTTTTAATTAATTATAGGAGCCCGAATGTAGAGTGATCTTGAGCTTCGTTTACAGTTAGGAGCAGCAAGATGGTGACATGTTATACTCATTTTAAAGTGCAGAACAGCTCAGCTAAAACTGCAGTGGAAAACTAAAGCTGTTCCCTATGGCCTTATGTAGTCTTGGAAGTAAATGGGAATACATTGCACAAAACAAGCGTGCCCGGAAAACTGCAGAGATGTAAGCATTTTGAAGATGATCCCACATCTGCGTCTGTAGCACATGGTTCTGGACAACCTTTAGCCATGATCAGTGCACACTTGCACCCACCTTACACTAGGTGTATCCTAACAGGTGTATAGTCACCTACATTCAGGTTGGCAGGTTAATGAAATCATTTTTGCAAGATTTTCATTAATTTTATATTTAAAAATGATTCACGCTGGTGCAATAACAGTGACAGCAGTGGAAACCTTCAGCGTAGATATATCAGTAAGGTGGACAATGATCCAACATGATTGGCACAGTGGTTAGCATTACTCTCTCGCAGTCCTGGAAGTCTGTATGGTAACAGAATGCACTGGATCTGACATCATCAAGAGCGTCTGCCGGCGAGACACATGCTTGGCAGGCACGCTCACAGCACAGTGAAGGGGAGCACGTGATAAGCTGAGTTTTATGCTTTACCAGTTCCCTGAGCAAAATGTGGAATACACTGAAACAGTGGTAAATCAGTGTAGTGTCATTTCTACTTTACATTTCTGAGTGCTGCTGATTCTGTTATTTGTTCATGTTAGTATAGTCACGGAGAGCAATAGGGTGAAGACATCTTTATATGAAGTGAGTGCCGGAACTCTATGGGAGCCCTGTAGTGAATTCCCTCCCAGAGGCAGCGGCTGGGAACACTACATCTCCCAGCAGCCCCCTCCCTAAAGGAAAGACCGAGTGGAGACCACCAAAGGGGTGAGTATCATTTTTATTTTTTTTAACTCACGCCGTGGGGTTTTCAGCACTGTTTTTTAATTGGATACCGCAGATAACGGGAGCAAGCATACTCACAGTATTTCAATATTTGTGTCCTAGAATTTGCCCTGGTTGAGTACTTGTCGACGAATAGGATGCATTTTTTTTTAATCCACCTTAAGAATTGGAACTTGGCCCTTTTGGACTCCTCTAGGAAGGATAAGAACACGCTCTGTTGTCCTGACCTCTGCCACTCTTGACAGACAGATGGTAACTGCACTTACAAGATCTAATGTATGTAACTTCTTCTCTTTATCATCTTTAGGTTGTGGATAAAAAACTGGTAGCGTAATTTTCTGGTAAATATGGAATGAGGAAACCACTTTGGTAAGCAAAAACTAGATTGGTCTTTAACTCCACTCTTTTAGGAAACCTATTAAGAAATGAGTTTGACCACAAAGCTCTGGGCTCACTCACTCTTTTGCAGATGTAGTTGCGACAAGAAACAAAACTTTAAGTGGAAGGAACTTATGGGAAACCTCCTCCAGTGGTTCGAAGGGGGAAGACATTAAGACATCTAGTATTAGGCCATGAAGAATTTAAATTTGAGGATGGATTCATTTTAACTACTTAAAAAAAATAACAACAAATAATTAAATCCTCTGTAGCTTTTTTTTTTTTATCAAGGAGCACACTTAATGCAGAAACCTGTACTTTCAACGCTGTGAGTGCCGATCCTTTAGCCAATCCTTGAATCAGGTACTTGTGTCTTTCTTAAACTGACCTTATCTCAATACCAGGATAAACTTATTCCACATTCTATAATATGCTTCTGAAGAAACGCATTTTCTTGCCTGCGATAAAATGTTTAATCCTTATTCTGGCGAAGCTTTACTTCTCAGATGTGGATGAAGAACTCTGGAAATAATAGATCTATAGATCTACAGTAGATGTACTGTACTGGCAGTGGCCAAGGGTCTTCGTCAACTATCCGAAAGCTACTGGGAACCATGGACATCTCGGCCAAAATGGTAGGATTACTGTAACGTCTGCCTGTTCTCTTCTGATTTTCTGTAGGATAAGCATTATCAGCAGAAACAGAGGGAACACATATGCCAGATTGAAATCCCATGGCAGGGAGAGAGCATCTACTCCAAGTTCCCAGAAATTTGCGAGGGGAGAAGAAACAAATCAACATGTGAGCATTTGAATTTGCCTTTTAACAGATGGAGCACCTCTTGGTTGAGCTCCCACTCCCCTGGCAGTATCCAGCTGTGGAAAGTTATTTTCCTGAAGCATGAGAGCTGTAATTGAGCACAGGTTTTTATTTATTTATTTTTTAACCATTATTTCCCCACTTCTGACATGCTGGATTTTCTCCGAGTGCCCATCCTGACGATTTAGGCACAACAACAGTCACGTTGTCGGAGAACCATTTGAGGTATTTCTTATATAACCTTACATATTGTTCTCCAGGCGGTTCTCACCTGTAGTAAATTTAGGGAACAACTTTCTTTCTTGTGGACTCCATGCTCCCTCTGCTACCTATGTTGTCAGATGAGCTCCCCAACCTGTTGTACTGGAATCAGATGAAACTTGCTCTGTTTTTGGACTTCAGTAACCAACAGAGAGGTCCAAGGAGGTTCAGAGGTTCACAAGAATCCACCAATATATAGATTTCTTCTGGTGGGTTTTTCTTTGACAGAAAATGCCATTGCAGTTGCTTGATTTTTTAAACATCTTTCCAATGTTGATACGACTATGTCTTGAGTAGTGATGAGCGGGTTCGGTTCCTCGGAAACTGAACCCCCCCGAACTTCACCCATTTTACACGGGTCCGAGGCATACTCGGATTCTCCCGTATGGCTCGGTTAACCCGAGCGCGCCCGAACGTCATCATCCCGCTGTCGGATTCTCGCGAGATTCGGATTCTATATAAGCAGCCGCGCGTCGCCGCCATTTTCACTCGTGCATTGGAAATGTTAGGGAGAGGACGTGGCTGGCGTCCTCTCCGTTTATTAATCTTGATGCAAATATTTGTGCTTATTGCTTAATTGTAGGGACTGGGGAGCAGCTGTATTATATAGGAGGAGTACAGTGCAGAGTTTTGCTGACAGTGACCACCAGTATACGTTGTCTGCCTGAAAAACATTCCATATCTGTGCTCAGTGTGCTGCATATATCTGTGCTCACACTGCTTAATTGTGGGGACTGGGGAGCAGCTGTATTATATAGGAGGAGTACAGTGCAGAGTTTTGCTGACAGTGACCACCAGTATACGTTGTCTGCCTGAAAAACACTCCATATCTGTGCTCAGTGTGCTGCATATATCTGTGCTCACACTGCTTTATTGTGGGCACTGGGGACCACCAGTATAATATATAGGAGGAGTACAGTGCAGAGTTTTGCTGACAGTGACCACCAGTATATATAGCAGTACGGTACGGAAGGCCACTGCTCTACCTACCTCTGTGTCGTCAAGTATACTATCCAACCATACCTGTGGTGCATTTCAGTTGTGCGCAGTATATATAGTAGTAGGCCATTGCTATTGATACTGGCATATAATTCCACACATTAAAAAATGGAAAACAAAAATGTGGAGGTTAAAATAGGGAAAGATCAAGATCCACTTCCACCTCGTGCTGAAGCTGCTGCCACTAGTCATGGCCGAGACGATGAAATGCCATCAACGTCGTCTGCCAAGGCCGATGCCCAATGTAATAGTAGAGAGCATGTAAAATCCAAAAAACAAAAGTTCAGTAAAATGACCCAAAAATCAAAATTGAAAGCGTCTGATGAGAAGCGTAAACTTGCCAATATGCCATTTACGACACGGAGTGGCAAGGAACGGCTGAGGCCCTGGCCTATGTTCATGGCTAGTGGTTCAGATTCACATGAGGATGGAAGCACTCATCCTCTCGCTAGAAAAATAAAAAGACTTAAAGCATGCAAAAGCACAGCAAAGAACTATACGTTCTTCTAAATCACAAATCCCCAAGGAGAGTCCAATTGTGTCGGTTGCGATGCCTGACCTTCCCAACACTGGACGGGAAGAGCTTGCGCCTTCCACCATTTGCACGCCCCCTGCAAGTGCTGGAAGGAGCACCCGCAGTCCAGTTCCTGATAGTCAAATTGAAGATGTCACTGTTGAAGTACACCAGGATGAGGATATGGGTGTTGCTGGCGCTGGGGAGGAAATTGACAAGGAGGATTCTGATGGTGAGGTGGTTTGTTTAAGTCAGGCACCCGGGGAGACACCTGTTGTCCGTGGGACGAATATGGCTATTGACATGCCTGGTCAAAATACAAAGAAAAAAAAAATCACCTCTTCGGTGTGGAATTATTTCAACACAAATGCGGACAACAGGTGTCAAGCCGTGTGTTGCCTTTGTCAAGCTGTAATAAGTAGGGGTAAGGACGTTAACCACCTAGGAACATCCTCCCTTATACGTCACCTGGTCCGCATTCATCATAAGTCAGTGACAAGTTCAAAAACTTTGGATGACAGCGGAAGCAGTCCACTGACCACTAAATCCCTTCCTCTTGTAACCAAGCTCCTGCAAACCACACCACAACTCCCTCAGTGTCAATTTCCACCTTACACAGGAAAGCCAAGAGTCCTGCAGGCCATGTCACTGGCAAGTCTGACGAGTCCTCTCCTGCCTGGGATTCCTCCGATGCATCCTTGAGTGTAACGCCTACTGCTGCTGGCGCTGCTGTTGTTGCTGCTGGGAGTCGATCGTCATCCCAGAGGGGAAGTCGGAAGACCACTTGTACTACTTCCAGTAAGGAATTGACTGTCCAACAGTCCTTTGCGAGGAAGATGAAATATCACAGCAGTCATCCTACTGCAAAGCGGATAACTCAGGTCTTGTCAGCCTGGGTGGTGAGAAACGTGGTTCCGGTATCCACCGTTAATTCAGAGGCAACTAGAAACTTGATTGAGGTACTGTGTCCCCGGTACCAAATACCATCTAGGTTCCATTTCTCTAGGCAGGCGATACCGAAAATGTACACAGACCTCAGAAAAAGGGTCACCAGTGTCCTAAAAAATGCAGTTGTACCCAATGTCCACTTAACCACGGACATGTGGACAAGTGGAGCAGGGCAGACTCAGGACTATATGAC
This sequence comes from Pseudophryne corroboree, assembly GCF_028390025.1. Taxonomy (NCBI): domain Eukaryota; kingdom Metazoa; phylum Chordata; class Amphibia; order Anura; family Myobatrachidae; genus Pseudophryne; species Pseudophryne corroboree. The sequence goes on along the minus strand of NC_086444.1, from coordinate 111,747,301 downwards.
TGTGACAGCCCACTGGGTAGATGTATTGCCTCCCGCAGCAAGAACAGCAGCGGCGGCACCAGTAGCAGCATCTCGCAAACGCCAACTCGTTCCTAGGCAGGCTACGCTTTGTATCACCGTTTTCCAGAAGAGGCACACAGCTGACAACCTCTTACGGAAACTGAGGAACATTATCGCAGAATGGCTTACCCCAAATGGACTCTCCTGGGGATTTGTGACATCGGACAACACCAGCAATATTGTGCGTGCATTACATGTGGGCAAATTCCAGCACGTCCCATGTTTTGCACATACATTGAATTTGGTTGTGCAGAATTATTTAAAAAACGACAGGGGCGTGCAAGAGATGCTGTTGGTGGCCCGAAGAATTGCAGGCCACTTTCGGCATTCAGCCACTGCGTGCCGAAGACTGGAGCACCACCAAACACTCCTGAACCTGCCCTGCCATCATCTGAAGCAAGAGGTGGTAACGATATGTTTCAGAGGATGGAGGAGCAGCAAAAGGCCATTCAAGCCTATACATCTGCCCACGATATAGGCAAAGGAGGGGGAATGCACCTGACTCAAGCGCAGTGGAGAATGATTTCAACGTTGTGCAAGGTTCTGCAACCCTTTGAATTTGCCACACGTGAAGTCAGTTCAGACACTGCCAGCCTGAGTCAGGTCATTCCCCTCATCAGGCTTTTGCAGAAGAAGCTGGAGACATTGAAGGAGGAGCTAAAACAGAGTGATTCCGCTAGGCATGTGGGACTTGTGAATGGAGCCCTTAATTCGCTTAACCAGGATTCACGGTTGGTCAATCTGTTGAAATCAGAGCACTACATTTTGGCCACCGTGCTCGATCCTAGATTTAAAACCTACGTTGGATCTCTCTTTCCGGCAGACACAAGTCTGCAGAGGTTCAAAGACCTGCTGGTGAGAAAATTGTTAAGTCAAGCGGAACGTGACCCGTCAACAGCTCCTCCTTAACATTCTCCTGCAACTGGGGGTGCGAGGAAAAGGCTAAGAATTCCGAGCCCACCCGCTGGCGGTGATGCAGGGCAGTCTGGAGCGAGTGCTGACATCTGCTCCGGACTGAAGGACCTGCCAACGATTACTGACATGTCGTCTACTGTCACTGCATATGATTCTGTCACCATTGAAAGAATGGTGGAGGATTATATGAGTGACCGCATCCAAGTAGGCACGTCAGATAGTCCGTACGTATACTGGCAGGAAAAAGAGGCAATTTGGAGGCCCTTGCACAAACTGGCTGTATTTTACCTAAGTTGCCCACCCTCCAGTGTGTACTCCGAAAAAGTGTTTAGTGCAGCCGCTCACCTTGCCAGCAATCGGCGTACGAGGTTACTTCCAGAAAATGTGGAGAAGATGATGTTCATCCAAATGAATTATAATCAATTCCTCCGTGGAGACATTCACCAGCAATTGCCTCCAGAAAGTACACAGGGACCTGAGATGGTGGATTCCAGTGGGGACGAATTAATAATCTGTGAGGAGGGGGATGTACACAGTGAAAGGGGTGAGGAATCGGAGGATGATGATGAGGTGGACATCTTGCCTCTGTAGAGCCAGTTTGTGCAAGGAAAGATTGATTGCTTCTTTTTTGGTGGGGGCCCAAACCAACCAGTCATTTCAGTCACAGTCGTGTGGCAGACCCTGTCGCTGAAATGATGGGTTCGTTAAAGTGTGCATGTCCTGTTTATACAACATAAGGGTGGGTGGGAGGGCCCAAGGACAATTCCATCTTGCACCTCTTTTTTCTTTAATTTTTCTTTGCATCATATGCTGTTTGGGGACAATTATTTTGAAGTGCCATCCAGTCTGACACTGCAGTGCCACTCCTACATGGGCCAGGTGTTTGTGTCGGCCACTTGTGTCGCTTAGCTTAGTCACACAGCGACCTTGGTGCGCCTCTTTTTTTCTTTGCATCATGTGCTGTTTGGGGACTATTTTTTTGAAGTGCCATCCTGCCTGACACTGCAGTGCCACTCCTAGATGGGCCAGGTGTTTGTGTCGGCCACTTGGGTCGCTTAGCTTAGTCACACAGCGACCTTGGTGCGCCTCTTTTTTTCTTTGCATCATGTGCTGTTTGGGGACAATTTTTTTGAAGTGCCATCCTGTCTGACACTGCAGTGCCACTCCTAGATGGGCCAGGTGTTTGTGTCGGCCACTTGTGTCGCTTAGCTTAGTCACACAACTACCTTGGTGCGCCTCTTTTTTTCTTTGCATCATGTGCTGTTTGGGGACAATTATTTTGAAGTGCCATCCAGTCTGACGCTGCAGTGCCACTCCTAGATGGGCCAGGTGTTTGTGTCAGCTACTTGTGTCGCTTAGCATACCCATCCAGCGACCTCGGTGCAAATTTTAGGACTAAAAATAATATTGTGAGGTGTAAAGAAAAGACTGAAAATGAGTGTAAATTATGGTTGAGGTTAATAATACTATGGGATCAAAATGACCCCCAAATTCTATGATTTAAGCTGTTTTTGAGGGTTTTTTGTAAAAAAACACCCAAATCCAAAACACACCCGAATCTGACAAAAAAATTTCAGGGAGGTTTTGGCAAAACGCGTCCGAATCCAAAACACAACCGCGGAACCGAATCCAAAACCCGAAAAATTTCCGGTGCACATCTCTAGTCTTGAGGCATGTCGATATGTACTGCCAGAAACTACAAGCAGCTGTTAATTTAGGTTTAATTGAATTTCATTCCCAGTTTATGAGGTATGGGGTACGGGTTGACACAACTTAGGTCGACAGCCATTAGGTCGACACGGTCACTAGGTCGACATGCCAAAAGGTCGACTTGAGTTTTTTTTACTTTTTTTGGTGTAGTTTTCTTTGTAAAGTGACGGGGAACCCCAATTAGTGCACCGTGTCCCTTCGTATGGCGAGCGAGCTTCGGACAAGGTGCCTCGCTGTGCTCGGTACAGGTTACATTTCCCAATTGTAGTCCACGTGGATCATAAAGTATGAAAAAGTTCAAAAATGTAAACATTTTTTTGAAAAACTCATGTCGACCTTTTGAACTGTTGACCTAGTACATGTCGACCTAGTGACCCTGTCGACCAATAGTGGTCGACCTAATGACTGTCGACCTAAAGACCGTATCCCCATCCATGATGCTGAAGAGAAAGAAGCATGATCTACTTTGACTTGTGCCAGTTGTTTTGCTTTCCCTGCAATTCTGGGTCGTCAAGGTACAGATATAATTTTATGTCAGGTTATGTATCAGATGGGACCCCATCAACGGAACTAGACTGTGATGTCCTTCATTTTCATGGCTTCACATTACAGAATTTCAGTGTCCCACTATTAGTCACGAAAATTAGACAATGCTTCTTCTAGATAACCCCAGCACATGGCGTTAAACAGCAATATCAAGCTAGCGAGATGCAAGCTATCGTATTTGTCCCTTTGAGATCGGTTTATACAGATGTAGCCATGCTCATCTTACTGCAATGCTGCATGTTGTATCGCAGGAAAGATGAGCATAGCTACATCTGTATGCTGAAAGATCTACAAACTTCTGGATTTTGGGATTAATATTTCAAGAAAGCAAATTTCTCCAATACGAAGCTCTGAACAGGAGAGAGGTCATAATTTACAGACTAGTAATGTCCATCTGAAACATCACTTATCTCACCGCTATTTGGTGAACACACTATCTAAGGCGGATCCAAATGAAAGAAAGAAAAAGAAAGAAAAAAAAAAAAACTATGTTCTTTTATAATGCTTTACTATCATTTAATATGAAATATGACCAGGACTCGTGATACACCGCTTCATCTTGCACCCATCATTATTACTTGTGAACTTTGAGACTGTGTATATCTCCCCTTAACAAGGAGGGTCACACAATTCCATGTAATAGGCCCTACACACTTAAAGATCTAACTGAACGATAACAGGATTTTAATACCTACCGGTAAATCCTTTTCTATAAGTCCGTAGAGGATGTTGGGGACACCAAAAGAATCATGGGATATAGACGGATCCGCAGGAGAAATGGACACTTTAAGACTTTCAAAGGGGGCGTGACCTGGCTCCTCCCTCTATATCCCTCCCCAGACTCCGTTTGGAACTGTGCCCGGAGAGATGGACATTTTGAGGAAAGGAAGTAACTACAAGGTGAGCATCATACCAGCTCACGCCATAAACATGCCGAATAACATGGCAATCAACTGAACACATGCCAACGGACATGAACAAAATTCAGCAACAAGCTGAAGAAACCATGACACAACCTGTGTGTAACCAGAACTAAACTGCACATACAGTACGCACTGGGACGGGCGCCCAACATCCTCTACGGACTTATAGAAAAGGATTTACCGGTAGGTATTAAAATCCTGTTTTCTATTACGTCCTTGAGGATGTTGGGGAAACCAAAAGAACCATGGGATTATACCAAAGCTCTATACCGGGCGGGAGAGTGCGGATGACTCTGCAGCACCGATTGACCAAACTTTAGGTCTTCATCGGCCAAGGTATCAAACTTGTAAAACTTAGCAAACGTGTTTGACCCCGACCAAGTAGCAGCTCGGCCAAGTTGTAATGCCGAGACACCCCGGGCAGCCGCCCAGGACGAGCCCACCTTCCTAGTGGAATGGGCTTTTACCGATTTAGGTAACGGCAAACTTGCCGTGGAATGAGCCTGCTGAATCATGTGACATATGCAGCGGGCAATGGTCTGCTTGGAAGCAGGATACCCAAGTTTATTGGGAGCATATAGCACAAACAGAGACTCTGTTTTTCTAACTGGAGCCGCTCTGGCAACGTAAATTTTCAAAGCTCTGACGACATCCAGAGACTTTTCCCCAGCCAAAGTGCCAGTAGCCACTGGCACCACAATAAGTTGGTTAATATGAAAAGAGGAAACCACCTTTTGCAGAAATTGTTGCCGAGTTCTCAATTCTGCCCTATCTTCATGGAAGATCAAATAAGGGTTCTTGTGAGACAAGGCCGCCAATTCAGACACCCGCCTTGCGGATGCCAATGCTAACAAAATGACAACCTTCCAAGTGAGGAATTTCAACTCCACTTTACTTAAAGGTTCAAACCAATGTGATTTTAGGAATGTCAAAACCACATTAAGGTCCCAAGGTGCCACAGGTGGCACAAAAGGAGGTTGGATGTGCAGGACCCCTTTTACAAAGGTCTGCACCTCAGGAAGTGAGGCCAATTGTTTCTGAAAGAAAATTGACAAAGCAGAAATCTGCACTTTTATGGAGCCTAATTTAAGGCCCGCATCAACTCCATTTTGTTGAAAATGGAGAAAACGTCCAAGGTCAAACTTCTCCACTGGAGCTTTCTTGGACTCGCACAAGGAAATATATTTCCTCCAAATACGGTGATAGTGTTTCGACGTCACACCCTTCCTAGCAAGGATAAGAGTGGGGATGACTTCATCGGGAATACCCTTACGGACTAAAATCTGGCGTTCAACCGCCATGCCGTCAAACGTAGCTGCTGTAAGTCTTGATAGACGAACGGCCCCTGCCGCAGCAGATCCTTGTTAAGAGGAAGAGGCCATGAATCTTCGACTAACAACTCCTGAAGATCCGGGTACCAAATTCTCCTTGGCCAGTCTGAAACTACAAGGAGCGCTGGAATCTGTGATTTTCTTAGGATTCTCAGAACCATTGAAATGAGAGGAAGCGGAGGGAAAACGTACACTGACGGATACACCCAAGGTGACATCAGTGCATCCACTGCCACCGCCTGAGGGTTCCTGGACCGGGAACAATACTTTAGTAGTTTTTTGTTGTGGTGGGACGCCATCATGTCTATGTAGTTAGTGATTCGTTAGTAGGGAGAAGACCTCCTGATGGAGGCTCCACTCTCCTGGATGTAGATCGTGTCTGCTGAGGAAGTCTGCTTCCCAGTTGTCCACTCCAGGAAGGAAAATTGCCGACAGAGCGCTTACCCGAGTCTCTGCCCAGCGAAGAATCTTTGTGGCTTCTGCCATTGCTGTTCTGCTCTTTGTGCCGCCTTGGCGGTTTATGTACGCTACTGTTGTCACATTGTCCGATTGGATCAGGACAGGCCGGTTTCGAAGAAGATGCTCCGCTTGTAGAAGGCCGTTGTAAATGGCCCTCAACTCCAGCACGTTTATGTGAAGAGTTTCCTGACTTGACCATCTTCCTTGGAAGGTCACCCCTTGTGTGACTGCTCCCCAACCCCGGAGACTTGCATCCGTGGTCACTAGGATCCAGTCTTGGATCCAGAATCTGCGTCCTTCTAAGAGGTGAGAGCTGTGTAGCCACCACAGGAGTGAGATTCTGGTGTTGGGGGATAGAACTTTCCTCCGGTGCATATGAAGGTGGGATCCGGACCATTTGTCCAACAGGTCCCACTGAAACACTCTGGCATGGAACCTCCCGAATTGGAGGGCCTCGTATGCCGCCACCATCTTCCCCAGCAATCGAATGCATTGATGAATGGAGACAGTTGGTGGTTTCAGAATGAGTTTTACCAAACTCTGAATTTCCAGTGCTTTCTCCGGAGGGAGGAACACTCTCGGCCGGACCGTGTCCAGAATCATACCCAAAAATGCCAACCGGGTTGTTGGAATTAAGTGTGATTTCGGCAGGTTCAAGAGCCAGCCGTGCTGTTGTAGAAGCGACAGTGCAATGTCCTGTACCAGTTTTTCCTTGGACCTCGCCTTGATCAGGAGATCGTCCAAGTACGGGATAATTGTAACTCCTCTTTTTCTGAGGAGAACCATCATTTCTACCATGACTTTTGTGAAAATCCTCGGAGCCGTGGCCAGGCCAAACAGCAACGTCTGAAATTGGTAATGAGTATCCTGGATTGCAAACCGGAGATAACTCTGATGAGGGGGATAAATGGGAACATGAAGGTAGGCATCCTTTATGTCCAAAGACACCATGAATTCCCCCTCCTCCAGGCTGGAGATCACCGCTCGGAGAGACTCCATCTTGAATTTGAATTTTAGAGATTTTAGGTTGAGGATTGGTCGTACCGAGCCATCCGGCTTCGGCACTACAAATAGGCTTGAATAAAACCCTTCCCCTTGTTGCGCCCGGGGGACCGGGATCACAACCTGATTTTGACATAATTTTTGTATTGCTCCACAGAATAGAACTCTGTCTGGAAGCGAAACTGGTAAGGGTGATTTGAAAAAACGGCGAGGGGGAACGTCTTGGAATTCGAGTTTGTACCCTTGGGTCACAATTTGTAACACCCAAGGGTCCAGGTCCGAGCGAACCCAAACCGACTGAAAAGCCTTAGACGTGCCCCCACCGGTGCGGTCTCCTGTAAGGGAGACCCGGCGTCATGCGGTGGATTTGGGGGAAGCCGGGGAGGACTTCTGCTCTTGTGAACTCGAGGAGGCGGGAGTTCTCTTGCCCCTTCCTCTACTTCTGGTAACGAGGAAAAAGTTACCTCGGCCTTTTCTATATTTACTGGGCCAAAAGGACTGCATTTGATAGTGCGGTTTCTTTTGATGCGCAAGAGCATTAGGTAAATAAGTAGATTTACCCGCTGTGGCCGCTGATACTAAATCAGCAAGGCCGTCACCAAACAGTCCCCCCCCCCTTAAAGGGAAGGGACTCCATATTTTTCTTGGAATCAGCGTCAGCATTCCATTGATGAGTCCATAGCGCACGCCTAGCCGCAATTGACATAGCATTAGCCTTAGCCCCCAGGAGGCCAGCATCTCTTGCAGCCTCTTTCAAGTACGCAGCCGCGTCCCTGATATAACTAAGCGTCACTAGGATGCTATCCCTATCCAGAATATCTAAATCCGCAGATAAGCTTTCAGCCCATTTTTCAATGGCGCTACTAACCCACGCCGACGCAATAAGCGGTCTAAGCTGCGTCCCCGTGGTAGTAAAAATAAGAATTTACTTACCGATAATTCTATTTCTCGTAGTCCGTAGTGGATGCTGGCAACTCCGTAAGGACCATGGGGATAGCGGCTCCGCAGGAGACTGGGCACAACTAAAGAAAGCTTTAGGACTACCTGGTGTGCACTGGCTCCTCCCCCTATGACCCTCCTCCAAGCCTCAGTTAGGATACTGTGCCCGGACGAGCGTACACAATAAGGAAGGATTTTGAATCCCGGGTAAGACTCATACCAGCCACACCAATCACACCGTATAACTCGTGATATGAAACCCAGTTAACAGCATGATAATAGAGGAGCCTCTGAATAGATGGCTCACAACAATAACCCGTTTTAGTTAACAATAACTATGTACAAGTATTGCAGACAATCCGCACTTGGGATGGGCGCCCAGCATCCACTACGGACTACGAGAAATAGAATAATCGGTAAGTAAATTCTTATTTTCTGACGTCCTAGTGGATGCTGGGAACTCCGTAAGGACCATGGAGATTATACCAAAGCTCCCAAACGGGCGGGAGAGTGCGGATGACTCTGCAGCACCGAATGAGAGAACTCCAGGTCCTCCTCAGCCAGGGTATCAAATTTGTAGAATTTTGCAAACGTGTTTGCCCCTGACCAAGTAACAGCTCAGCAAAGTTGTAAAGCCGAGACCCCTCGGGCAGCCGCCCAAGATAAGCCCACCTTCCTCGTGGGATGGGCTTTTTACAGATTTAAGCTGCGGTAATCCCACCGCAGAATGCGCCAGCTGAATAGTGCTACACATCCAGCGCGCAATAGACTGCTTAGAAGCAGGAGCACTCAGCTTGTTGGGTGCATACAGGATAAACAGCGAGTCAGACTTTCTGACTCCAGCCGTCCTGGAAACGTACATTTTCAGGGCCCTGACTACGTCCAGCAACTTGGAATCCTCCAAGTCCCTAGTAGCCGCAGGCACCACAATAGGTTGGTTCAAGCGAAAAACTGAGACCACCTTCGGGAGAAACTGAGGACGAGTCCTCAATTCTGCCCTATCCATATGGAAAATCAGATAAGGGCTTTTACAAGACAAAACCGCCAATTCTGAAACTCACCTGGCCGAAGCCAGGGCCAACAGCATGACCACTTTCCACGTGAGATATTTTTAAATCCACAGTCTTAAGTGGTTCGAACCAATGTGATTTCAGGAATTCCAAAACCACATTGAGATCCCAAGGTGCCACTGGGCACAAAAGGAGGCTGAATATGCAGAACTCCTTTGACAAAAAGTCTGAACTACAGGCAGTGAAGCCCGTTCTTTCTGGAAGAAAATCGACAGAGCCGAAATCTGGACCTTGATGGACCCCAATTTGAGGCCCAACGTCACTCCTGCTTGCAGGAATTGTAGGAATCGACCCAGCTGACATTCCTTCGTCGGGGCCTTCTTGGCCTCACACCACGCAACATATTTTCGCCCAATGCGGTGATAACGTTTTGCGGTGACATCCTTCCTGGCTTTGAGCAGGGTAGGGATGACTTCCTCCGGAATGCCCATTAGGATCCGGGGTTCAACCGCCATGCCGTCCAACGCAGCTGCGATAAGTCTTGGAACAGACAGGATCCCTGCTGCAGCAGGTCTTGTCCGAGCGGCAGAGGCCAAGGGTCCTCTGCAAGCATTTCTTAAAGTTCCGGGTACCCAGCTCTTCGTGGCCAATCCGGAACCACGAGTATAGTTTCCACTCCTCGCTTTCATATGATTCTCAGTACCTTGGGAATGAGAGGCAGAGGAGGAAACACATAAACCGACTGGTACACCCACGGTGTCACTAGAGCGTCCCCAGCGATCGCCTGAGGGTCCCTTGACCTGGCGCAATATCTTTTCAACTTTTGTTGAAGCGGGACGCCATCATGTCCACCCGTGGTCATACCCAACGGTTTTTCCGCATTTGGAAAACTCCTGGATGAAGTCCCCATTCTCCCGGGTGTAGGTCGCCCATCGGAGAATCCTTGTGGCTTCTGCCATCGCCATCCTGCTTCTTGTGCCGCCCTGTTTGTTTACATGGGCGACCGCCGTGATGTTGTCTGATTGGATCAGTACCGGCTGGTTCTGAAGCAGGGGCCTTGCTTGACTTAGGGCATTGTAAAAAGCCCTTAGCTCCCGGATATTAATGTGAGGCGAAATTTCCTTGGAAATTTCTTCCCTGTGTGACTGCACCCCAGCCCCGAAGGCTGGCATCCGTGGTCACCAGGACCCCGTCCTGTATTCCGAATCTGCGGCCCTCTAGTAGATGAGCCCTCTGCAGCCACCACAGCAGCGACACCCTGTTTCTTGCTGACAGGGTTATCCGCTGTTGTATCTGTAGATGGGACCCGGACCATTTGTCCCACAGGCCCCACTGGAACCTCCTTGCGTGGAACCTTACGAATGGAATTATGCTTCGTACGAAGCTACCATTTTTCCCAGGACTCGTGTGCATTGATGTGCCGACACTTGTCCTGGTTTCAGGATGTCTCTGACTAGAGATGACAACTCCTCGGCTTTTTCCACTGGAAGAAACACTCTTTTCTGGTCTGTGTCCAGAATCATTCCCAGGAACAGAAGACGTGTCGTCGGGACCAGCTGTGACTTTGGAAAATTGAGAATCCAGCCGTGCTGTTGTAGCACTTCCCGAGAGTGCTACCCCTATTACCAACTGTTCTTTGGACCTCGCCTTTATCAGGAGATCGTCCAAATACGGGATAATAAAAACTTCCTTCTTGCGAAGGAGTATCATTTCGATCATTACCTTGGTAAAGACCTTCGGAGCCGTGGGCAACTCCAACGGCAGCATCTGGAACTGATAGCGACAGTCCTGTACCCCACATCTGAGGTACTCCTGGTGAGGAGGGTAAATGGGGACATGCAGGTACGCATCCTTGATGTCCAGGGAGACCCTGTAATCCCCCTCGTCCAGGCTCGTAATAACCGCCCTGAGCGATTCCATCTTGAACATGAATCTTCTGATATAAAAAATTCAAGCATTTTAATTTTAAGATGGGTCTCACCGAACCGTTCTGTTTCGGTACCACGACCATTGTGGTATAGTAACCCCTTCCTTGCTGAAGGAGGGGCACCTTGACAATCACTTGTTGTGATTATAGTGTTGAATAGTCACCAACACCGCCTCCCTGGCAGAGGGAGGTGCCGGTAAGGCAGATTTTATGAAACGGCGGGGGGGCGAACATCTCGAACTCCAGCCTGTACCCCTGAGAAACTACCTGAAGGACCCAGGGATCCATGTGAGAGAGCCCACTGGGCACTGAAATTCTGAGACGGGCCCCCACCGTACCCGGGTCCGTCTAAGCAGCCCCAGCGTCATGCTGTGGGCTTACCGGATGCAGGGGAGGACTTCTGCTCTTGGGAACTAGCTGTTGCTTTTTCCTCTACCTTTGCCTCTCGGCAGAAAGATTAGCCTCTAGCCCTCTTGCTTTTCTGGGGCCGAAAGGACTGTACTTGGTGATACGGTGCTTTCTATTGTTGTGGGGTAACCTGTGGCAAAAAAGTCGATTGTCTGACAGACCATCCCCAAACAGTTTTACCCCCTTATAGGGCAAACTTCCATGTGCCGATTCGAGTCGGCATCGCCTGACCATTTCCGAGTCCATAACCCCCGTCTGGCGGCAATGGACCTAGCGCTTATTTTTTATGCCAGTCGGCAATTATCCCTCTGTGCATCACGCATGTATAAGACCACGTCTTTTATATGCTCTATTGTTAGCAAAATATTGTCCTTATCCCTAGTTATTTTCCGACAGGGATTCTGACCATGCAGCGGGAGCACTGCACATCCATGCCGAAGCAACGGCTGGTCGCAATATAATGCCCTAGTGTGTGACTATATCTTATAGGGTAACCTCCTGCTTTCTATCAGCAGGTTCCTTCAGGACGGCCGTATCCGGAGACGGTAGTGCCACCTTTTCTGATAAGCGTGTAAACGCTGTATCTACCCTATGGGGTGTTTCACCGCGTGACCTATCCTCTGGCGGGAAAGGGTACGCTGCCAAAAACCGTTTTGAAATTATCAATTTCTTATCGGGAGAAGACCACGCTTCCTCACACACCTCATTTAATTTCTCAGATGCAGGAAAAACTACTAATAGTTTTCTCTCACCAAACACAATACCCTTTTTATGTGGTATCTGGGGTATAATCATAAATGTGTAATACATTTTTCATTGCCTCAATCATGTAACGGGTGGACCTATTTGGAGGGTACACTAGTCTCATCGTCGTCGACACTGGAGTCGGCATCCGTGTCTGCTATCTGAGGTAGCGGGCGTTTTTAGAGCCCCCCATGACATTTGAGACGCTGGAACAGGCACAAGCTGAGTAGCCGGCTGTTATGTGTCGTCGACCTTTTATGTAAGGAGTTGACACTTTCACGTAATCCTTCCATAAATTCAACCACACCGGTGTCGACCCCGCAGGGGGTGACAACATATTTACAGGCATTCGCTCCGCCTCCACCTCATTATCCTCCACATACATGTCGACACAGCCGTACCGACACACAGCCCACACACAGGGAATGCTCTGATAGAGGACAGGACCCCACAAAGCCCTTTGGGGAGACAGAGGGAGAGTATGCCAGCACACACCAGGGCGCTATATATCACAGGGATAGCACCTATAAAAAAGTGTTTTCCCTTATAGCTGCATATATATTGTATACTGCGCCTAAAATGTGCCCCCCCTCTCTTTTTAACCCTTTCTGTAGTGTATTAACTGCAGGGGAGAGCCAGGGAGCTTCCCTCCAACGGAGCTGTGAGGGAAAAATGGCGCCAGTGTGCTGAAGGAGATAGCTCCGCCCCTTTTTTGCAGACTTTTCTCCCGCATTTTTATGGATTCTGGCAGGGGTTAATGTACATCCATATAGCCCTGGGGGTTATATGTGATGTATTTTTGCTAGCCAAGGTGTTTATATTGCCCCCCCCCCCCCCCAGCGCCCTGCACCCTCAGTGACCGGAGTGTGTGGTGTGCATGAGGAGCAATGGCGCACAGCTGCAGTGCTGTGCGCTACCTTGGTGAAGACTGATGTCTTCTGCCGACGATTTTCCGGACCTCTTCTTGCTTCTGGCTCTGTAAGGGGGCCGGCGGCGCGGCTCTGGGACCGGACTCCGAGGCTGGGCCTGTGTTCGATCCCTCTGGAGCTAATGGTGTCCAGTAGCCTAAGAAGCCCAAGCTGGCTGCAAGCAGGCAGGTTCGCTTCTTCTCCCCTTAGTCCCTCGATGCAGTGAGCCTGTTGCCAGCAGGTCTCACTGAAAATAAAAAACCTAAAACTAACTTTTTTCTAAGAAGCTCAGGAGAGCCTCCTAGATTGCACCCTGCTCGGTCAGGCACAAAGATCTAACTGAGGCTTGGAGGAGGGTCATAGGGGGAGGAGCCAGTGCACACCAGGTAGTCCTAAAGCTTTCTTTAGTTGTGCCCAGTCTCCTGCGGAGCCGCTATCCCCATGGTCCTTACGAAGTTCCCAGCATCCACTAGGACGTCAGAGAAAATAATAAGAATTTACTTACCGATAATTCTATTTCTCATAGTCCGTAGTGGATGCTGGGACTCCGTCAGGACCATGGGGGAATAGCGGGCTCCGCAGGAGACAGGGCACATCTAAATAAAGCTTTTAGGATCACATGGTGCGTACTGGCTCCTCCCCCTATGACCCTCCTCCAAGCCTCAGTTAGGTACTGTGCCCGGACGAGCGTACACAATAAGGAAGGATCTTGAATCCCGGGTAAGACTCATACCAGCCACACCAATCACACCGTACAACTTGTGATCTGAACCCAGTTAACAGTATGATAACAACAAATGAAGTAGCCTCTGAAAAGATGGCTCACAACAATAGTAATAACCCGATTTTTGTAACAATAACTATGTACAAACATTGCAGACAATCCGCACTTGGGATGGGCGCCCAGCATCCACTACGGACTATGAGAAATAGAATTATCGGTAAGTAAATTCTTATTTTCTCTAACGTCCTAGTGGATGCTGGGACTCCGTCAGGACCATGGGGATTATACCAAAGCTCCCAAACGGGCGGGAGAGTGCGGATGACTCTGCAGCACCGAATGAGAGAACTCCAGGTCCTCCTTAGCCAGAGTATCAAATTTGTAAAATTTTACAAACGTGTTCTCCCCTGACCACGTAGCTGCTCGGCAAAGTTGTAATGCCGAGACCCCTCGGGCAGCCGCCCAAGATGAGCCCACTTTCCTTGTGGAGTGGGCCTTTACAGATTTAGGTTGTGGCAGGCCTGCCACAGAATGTGCAAATTGGATTGTGCTACAGATCCAACGTGCAATCGTCTGTTTAGACGCAGGAGCACCCATCTTGTTGGGTGCATACAATATAAACAACGAGTCAGATTTTCTGACTTCAGCTGTCCTTGAAATATATATTTTTAATGCTCTGACAACGTCCAGTAACTTGGAGTCCTCCAAGTCGCTAGTAGCCGCAGGCACCACAATAGGCTGGTTCAAGTGAAAAGCCGAAACCACCTTAGGGAGAAAATGAGGACGTGTCCGCAGTTCTGCCCTGTCCGAATGGAAAATCAGATATGGGCTTTTGTACGATAAAGCCGCCAACTCTGAAACTCTCCTGGCTGAAGCCAGGGCCAATAACATGGTTACCTTCCATGTAAGGTATTTTAAATCTACCGATTTTAGAGGCTCAAACCAATGAGATTTGAGAAAATTCAAAACTACGTTCAAATCCCACGGTGCCACTGGAGGCACCATTGGGGGTTGTATATGTAGTACACCTTTGACAAAAGTTTGTACTTCAGGAACTGACGCCAATTCCTTCTGGAAGAAGATTGATAAGGCCGAAATTTGAACTTTAATGGACCCCAATTTTAGGCCCATAGACAATCCTGCTTGCAGGAAATGTAAGAATCGACCCAATTGAAATTCTTCCTTTGGGGCCTTTTTGGCCTCACACCACGCAACATATTTTCGCCAAATGCGGTGATAATGTTGTACAGTCACTTCCTTCCTAGCCTTCATCAAGGTAGGAATAACTTCCTCTGGAATGCCCTTTTCTTTTAGAATCCGGCGTTCAACCGCCATGCCGTCAAACGCAGACGCGATAAGTCTTGGAACATACAAGGTCCCAGCTGAAGCAGATCCCTTCTTAGAGGTAGAGGCCACGGATCCTCCGTGAGCATCTCTTGAAGTTCCGGATACCAAGTTCTTCTTGGCCAGTCCGGAGCCACTAGTATTGTTCTTACTCCCCTTTTCCGTATAATTCTCAGTACCTTTGGTATGAGAGGCAGAGGAGGGAACACATACACTGACTGGTACACCCACGGTGTTACCAGAGCGTCCACAGCTATTGCCTGAGGGTCTCTTGACCTGGCGCAATATCTGTCCAATTTTTTGTTGAGGCGAGACGCCATCATGTCCACCTTTGGTTTTTCCCAACGGTTCACAATCATGTGGAAGACTTCTGGATGGAGTCCCCACTCTCCCGGGTGAAGGTCGTGTCTGCTGAGGAAATCTGCTTCCCAGTTGTCCACTCCCGGGATGAACACTGCTGACAGTGCTATGACATGATTTTCCGCCCAGCGCAGAATCCTTGCCGCTTCTGTCATTGCTCTTCTGCTTCTCGTGCCGCCTTGTCGGTTTACGTGGGCGACTGCCGTGATGTTGTCCGACTGGATCAACACCGGCTGACCCTGAAGCAGCGGTTTTGCCAGGCTTAGAGCATTGTAGATCGCTCTTAGCTCCAGTATATTTATGTGAAGGGACGTCTCCAGGTTTGACCACACGCCCTGCAAGTTCCTTCCCTGTGTGACTGCTCCCCAGCCTCGTAGGCTGGCATCCGTAGTCACCAGGACCCAGTCCTGTATGCCGAATCTGCGGCCCTCTAACAGATGGGCACTCTGCAACCACCACAGGAGAGACAACCTTGTTCTTGGTGACAGTGTTATCCGCTGATGCATGTGCAGATGCGATCCGGACCATTTGTCCAGCAGATCCCACTGAAATGTTCGTGCATGGAATCTGCCAAATGGAATTGCTTCGTAAGAAGCCACCATCTTTCCCAGGACTCTTGTGCATTGATGTACTGACACAGTTCCTGGTTTTAGGAGGTTCCTGACAAGTTCGGATAACTCCCTTGCTTTCTCCTCCGGGAGAAACACCTTTTTCTGAACCGTGTCCAGAATCATTCCCAGGAACAGCAGACGTGTTGTCGGGGTCAATTGAGATTTTGGAAGATTCAGAATCCACCCGTGTTGCTGAAGCACTACCTGGGTTAGTGCTACACCGACTTCCAGCTGTTCTCTGGACTTTGCCCTTATCAGGAGATCGTCCAAGTAAGGGATAATTAATACGCCTTTTCTTCGTAGAAGAACCATCATTTCGGTCATTACCTTGGTAAAGACCCGAGGAGCCGTGGACAAACCAAACGGCAGCGTTTGAAACTGATAATGACAGTCTTGTATCACGAACCTGAGATACCCTTGGTGTGAGGGGTAAATTGGGACATGCAGATAAGCATCTTTTATGTCCAGGGACACCATGAAGTCCCCTTCCTCCAGATTCGCTATCACTGCTCTGAGTGACTCCATCTTGAACTTGAATTTCTGTATGTACAGGTTCAAGGATTTCAGGTTTAGAATAGGTCTTACCGAACCGTCTGGCTTCGGTACCACAAATAGTGTGGAATAATACCCCTTTCCCTGTTGTAGGAGGGGTACCTTGACTATCACCTGCTGAGAATACAGCTTGTGAATGGCTTCCAATACCGACGTCCTTTCTGAGGGAGACGTTGGTAAAGCAGACTTTAGGAACCGGCGAGGGGGAGACCTTTCGAACTCCAACATGTAACCCTGAGATATTATCTGCAGGATCCACGGGTCCACTTGTGAGCGAGCCCACTGATTGCTGAAAATCTTGAGTCGACCCCCCACCGCTCCTGAGTCCGCTTGTAAAGCCCCAGCGTCATGCTGATGGCTTTGTAGAACCCGGGGCGGGCTTCTGGTCCTGGGCAGGGGCTGCTTGCTGCCCTCTCTTACCCTTTCCTCTGCTTCGCGGCAGATAAGACTGTCCTTTTGGTCGCTTGTTTTTATAGGAGCGAAAGGACTGCGGCTGAAAAGACGGTGTCTTTTTCTGTTGGGAGGGGGTCTGAGGTAAAAAAGTGGATTTGCCGGCAGTTGCCGTGGCCACCAGGTCCGAAAGACCGACCCCAAATAATTCCTCTCCTTTATATGGCAATACTTCCATATGCCTTTTGGAATCCGCATCACCTGACCACTGTCGCGTCCATAAACTTCTTCTGGCAGATATGGACATCGCGCTTACCCTTGATGCTAGAGTACAAATATCCCTCTGAGCATCTCGCATATAAAGAAACGCATCCTTTAATTGCTCTAGAGTCAATAAAATACTGTCCCTATCCAGGGTATCAATATTTTCAGTCAGGGAATCCAACCACACTACCCCAGCACTGCACATCCAGGCTGAGGCTATTGCCGGTCGCAGTATAACACCAGTATGTGTGTATATACTCTTCAGTGTAGTTTCCAGCCTCCTATCTGCTGGATCCTTGAGGGCGGCCGTATCAGGAGATGGCAACGCCACTTGCTTTGATAAACGTGTGAGCGCCTTATCCACCCTAGGGGGTGTTTCCCAGCGCGCCCTAACCTCTGGTGGGAAAGGGTATAATGCCAATAACTTCTTGGAAATTAGCAGTTTTCTATCTGGGTTAACCCACGCTTCATCACACACGTCATTCAATTCCTCTGATTCTGGAAAAGCTACAGGTAGTTTTTTCACCCCCCACATAATACCCCTTTTTGAGGTACCAGCAGTATCAGAGATCTGCAAAGCCTCCTTCATTGCCGTGATCATATAACGTGTGGCCCTATTGGAAAATACGTTTGTTTCTTCACCGTCGACACTAGATTCATCTGTGTCGGTACCCGTGTCGACTGACTGAGGTAAGGGACGTTTTACAGCCCCTGACGGTGTCTGAGACGCCTGAGCCGGTACTAACTGGTTTTCCGGCCGTCTCATTTCGTCAACTGACTTTTGTAATGTGCTAACATTATCACGTAATTCCATAACTAAAGCCATCCATTCCGGTGTCGACTCCCTAGGGGGTGACATCACCATTACCGGCAATTGCTCTGCCTCCACACCAACATCGTCCTCATACATGTCGACACACACGTACCGACACACAGCAGCCACACAGGGAATGCTCTAATCGAAGACAGGACCCTCTTAGCCCTTTGGGGAGACAGAGGGAGAGTTTGCCAGCACACACCAAAAGCGCTATAAATGTATATAAACAACCCTAGAAGGTGTTGTTTTTGATATAGGCGCTTTTAATATATCAATATCGCCAAATTATGCCCCCCTTCTCTTTGCTACCCTGTTTCTGTAGTGCAGTGCAGGGGAGAATCCTGGGAGCCTTCCTCACCAGCGGAGCTGAGCAGGAAAATGGCGCTGAGTGCTGAGGAGAATAAGCTCCGCCCCTTTTTCGGCGGGCTTTTCTCCCGGGTTTTAAGAAAACTGGCCTGGGTTAAATACATACATATAGCCTTAATGGCTATATGTGATGTATTTTTCGCCACTAAAGGTATTTAATATTGCTGCCCAGGGCGCCCCCAGCAGCGCCCTGCACCCTCCGTGACTGAATCAGTGAGACGTGTAGCAACAATGGCGCACAGCTGCAGTGCTGTGCGCTACCTTCATGAAGACTGAGGAGTCTTCTGCCGCCTGCTTTCCGGACCTCCGATCTTCAGCGTCTGTAAGGGGGGTCGGCGGCGCGGCTCCGGGACGAACCCCAGGATGACCTGTGTTCCGACTCCCTCTGGAGCTAAGTGTCCAGTAGCCTAAGACTCCAATCCATCCTGCACGCAGGTGAGTTGGAAATCTCTCCCCTAAGTCCCTCGATGCAGTGATCCTGTTGCCAGCAGGATTCACTGAGATTTAAACCTAAAAAAACTTTGTCTAAGCAGCTCTTTAGGAGAGCCACCTAGATTGCACCCTTCTCGGCTGGGCACAAAAACCTAACTGAGGCTTGGAGGAGGGTCATAGGGGGAGGAGCCAGTACGCACCATGTGATCCTAAAAGCTTTATTTAGATGTGCCCTGTCTCCTGCGGAGCCCGCTATTCCCCCATGGTCCTGACGGAGTCCCAGCATCCACTAGGACGTTAGAGAAAAGAATTTACTTACCGATAATTCTATTTCTCATAGTCCGTAGTGGATGCTGGGACTCCGTCAGGACCATGGGGAATAGCGGGCTCCGCAGGAGACAGGGCACATCTAAATAAAGCTTTTAGGATCACATGGTGCGCACTGGCTCCTCCCCCTATGACCCTCCTCCAAGCCTCAGTTAGGTACTGTGCCCGGACGAGCGTACACAATAAGGAAGGATCTTGAATCCCGGGTAAGACTCATACCAGCCACACCAATCACACCGTACAACTTGTGATCTGAACCCAGTTAACAGTGTGATAACAACAAATGAAGTAGCCTCTGAAAAGATGGCTCACAACAATAGTAATAACCCGATTTTTGTAACAATAACTATGTACAAACATTGCAGACAATCCGCACTTGGGATGGGCGCCCAGCATCCACTACGGACTATGAGAAATAGAATTATCGGTAAGTAAATTCTTATTTTCTCTAACGTCCTAGTGGATGCTGGGACTCCGTCAGGACCATGGGGATTATACCAAAGCTCCCAAACGGGCGGGAGAGTGCGGATGACTCTGCAGCACCGAATGAGAGAACTCCAGGTCCTCCTTAGCCAGAGTATCAAATTTGTAAAATTTTACAAACGTGTTCTCCCCTGACCACGTAGCTGCTCGGCAAAGTTGTAATGCCGAGACCCCTCGGGCAGCCGCCCAAGATGAGCCCACTTTCCTTGTGGAGTGGGCCTTTACAGATTTAGGCTGTGGCAGGCCTGCCACAGAATGTGCAAATTGGATTGTGCTACAGATCCAACGTGCAATCGTCTGTTTAGACGCAGGAGCACCCATCTTGTTGGGTGCATACAATATAAACAACGAGTCAGATTTTCTGACTTCAGCTGTCCTTGAAATATATATTTTTAATGCTCTGACAACGTCCAGTAACTTGGAGTCCTCCAAGTCGCTAGTAGCCGCAGGCACCACAATAGGCTGGTTCAAGTGAAAAGCCGAAACCACCTTAGGGAGAAAATGAGGACGTGTCCGCAGTTCTGCCCTGTCCGAATGGAAAATCAGATATGGGCTTTTGTACGATAAAGCCGCCAACTCTGAAACTCTCCTGGCTGAAGCCAGGGCCAATAACATGGTTACCTTCCATGTAAGGTATTTTAAATCTACCCATTTTAGAGGCTCAAACCAATGAGATTTGAGAAAATTCAAAACTACGTTCAAATCCCACGGTGCCACTGGAGGCACCATTGGGGGTTGTATATGTAGTACACCTTTGACAAAAGTTTGTACTTCAGGAACTGACGCCAATTCCTTCTGGAAGAAGATTGATAAGGCCGAAATTTGAACTTTAATGGACCGTAATTTTAGGCCCATAGACAATCCTGCTTGCAGGAAATGTAAGAATCGACCCAATTGAAATTCTTCCGTTGGGGCCTTTTTGGCCTCACACCACGCAACATATTTTCGCCAAATGCGGTGATAATGTTGTACAGTCACTTCCTTCCTAGCCTTCATCAAGGTAGGAATAACTTCCTCTGGAATGCCCTTTTCTTTTAGAATCCGGCGTTCAACCGCCATGCCGTCAAACGCAGACGCGGTAAGTCTTGGAACATACAAGGTCCCTGCTGAAGCAGATCCCTTCTTAGAGGTAGAGGCCACGGATCCTCCGTGAGCATCTCTTGAAGTTCCGGATACCAAGTTCTTCTTGGCCAGTCCGGAGCCACTAGTATTGTTCTTACTCCCCTTTTCCGTATAATTCTCAGTACCTTTGGTATGAGAGGCAGAGGAGGGAACACATACACTGACTGGTACACCCACGGTGTTACCAGAGCGTTCACAGCTATTGCCTGAGGGTCTCTTGACCTGGCGCAATATCTGTCCAATTTTTTGTTGAGGCGAGACGCCATCATGTCCACCTTTGGTTTTTCCCAACGGTTCACAATCATGTGGAAGACTTCTGGATGGAGTCCCCACTCTCCCGGGTGAAGGTCGTGTCTGCTGAGGAAATCTGCTTCCCAGTTGTCCACTCCCGGGATGAACACTGCTGACAGTGCTATGACATGATTTTCCGCCCAGCGCAGAATCCTTGCCGCTTCTGTCATTGCTCTTCTGCTTCTCGTGCCGCCTTGTCGGTTTACGTGGGCGACTGCCGTGATGTTGTCCGACTGGATCAACACCGGCTGACCCTGAAGCAGCGGTTTTGCCAGGCTTAGAGCATTGTAGATCGCTCTTAGCTCCAGTATATTTATGTGAAGGGACGTCTCCAGGTTTGACCACACGCCCTGCAAGTTCCTTCCCTGTGTGACTGCTCCCCAGCCTCGTAGGCTGGCATCCGTAGTCACCAGGACCCAGTCCTGTATGCCGAATCTGCGGCCCTCTAACAGATGGGCACTCTGCAACCACCACAGGAGAGACAACCTTGTTCTTGGTGACAGTGTTATCCGCTGATGCATGTGCAGATGCGATCCGGACCATTTGTCCAGCAGATCCCACTGAAATGTTCGTGCATGGAATCTGCCAAATGGAATTGCTTCGTAAGAAGCCACCATCTTTCCCAGGACTCTTGTGCATTGATGTACTGACACAGTTCCTGGTTTTAGGAGGTTCCTGACAAGTTCGGATAACTCCCTTGCTTTCTCCTCCGGGAGAAACACCTTTTTCTGAACCGTGTCCAGAATCATTCCCAGGAACAGCAGACGTGTTGTCGGGGTCAATTGAGATTTTGGAAGATTCAGAATCCACCCGTGTTGCTGAAGCACTACCTGGGTTAGTGCTACACCGACTTCCAGCTGTTCTCTGGACTTTGCCCTTATCAGGAGATCGTCCAAGTAAGGGATAATTAATACGCCTTTTCTTCGTAGAAGAACCATCATTTCGGTCATTACCTTGGTAAAGACCCGAGGAGCCGTGGACAAACCAAACGGCAGCGTTTGAAACTGATAATGACAGTCTTGTATCACGAACCTGAGATACCCTTGGTGTGAGGGGTAAATTGGGACATGCAGATAAGCATCTTTTATGTCCAGGGACACCATGAAGTCCCCTTCCTCCAGATTCGCTATCACTGCTCTGAGTGACTCCATCTTGAACTTGAATTTTTGTATGTACAGGTTCAAGGATTTCAGGTTTAGAATAGGTCTTACCGAACCGTCTGGCTTCGGTACCACAAATAGTGTGGAATAGTACCCCTTTCCCTGTTGTAGGAGGGGTACCTTGACTATCACCTGCTGAGAATACAGCTTGTGAATGGCTTCCAATACCGACGTCCTTTCTGAGGGAGACGTTGGTAAAGCAGACTTTAGGAACCGGCGAGGGGGAGACCTTTCGAACTCCAACATGTAACCCTGAGATATTATCTGCAGGATCCACGGGTCCACTTGTGAGCGAGCCCACTGATTGCTGAAAATCTTGAGTCGACCCCCCACCGCTCCTGAGTCCGCTTGTAAAGCCCCAGCGTCATGCTGATGGCTTTGTAGAACCCGGGGCGGGCTTCTGGTCCTGGGCAGGGGCTGCTTGCTGCCCTCTCTTACCCTTTCCTCTGCTTCGCGGCAGATAAGACTGTCCTTTTGGTCGCTTGTTTTTATAGGAGCGAAAGGACTGCGGCTGAAAAGACGGTGTCTTTTTCTGTTGGGAGGGGGTCTGAGGTAAAAAAGTGGATTTGCCGGCAGTTGCCGTGGCCACCAGGTCCGAAAGACCGACCCCAAATAATTCCTCTCCTTTATATGGCAATACTTCCATATGCCTTTTGGAATCCGCATCACCTGACCACTGTCGCGTCCATAAACTTCTTCTGGCAGATATGGACATCGCGCTTACCCTTGATGCTAGAGTACAAATATCCCTCTGAGCATCTCGCATATAAAGAAACGCATCCTTTAATTGCTCTAGAGTCAATAAAATACTGTCCCTATCCAGGGTATCAATATTTTCAGTCAGGGAATCCAACCACACTACCCCAGCACTGCACATCCAGGCTGAGGCTATTGCCGGTCGCAGTATAACACCAGTATGAGTGTATATACTTTTCAGGGTAGTTTCCAGCCTCCTATCCGCTGGATCCTTGAGGGCGGCCGTATCAGGAGACGGCAACGCCACTTGCTTTGATAAACGTGTGAGCGCCTTATCCACCCTAGGGGGTGTTTCCCAGCGCGCCCTAACCTCTGGTGGGAAAGGGTATAATGCCAATAACTTCTTGGAAATTAGCAGTTTTCTATCTGGGTTAACCCACGCTTCATCACACACGTCATTCAATTCCTCTGATTCTGGAAAAGCTACAGGTAGTTTTTTCACCCCCCACATAATACCCCTTTTTGAGGTACCAGCAGTATCAGAGATCTGCAAAGCCTCCTTCATTGCCGTGATCATATAACGTGTGGCCCTATTGGAAAATACGTTTGTTTCTTCACCGTCGACACTAGATTCATCTGTGTCGGTACCCGTGTCGACTGACTGAGGTAAGGGACGTTTTACAGCCCCTGACGGTGTCTGAGACGCCTGAGCCGGTACTAACTGGTTTTCCGGCCTAACTAAAGCCATCCATTCCGGTGTCGACTCCCTAGGGGGTGACATCACCATTACCGGCAATTGCTCTGCCTCCACACCAACATCGTCCTCATACATGTCGACACACACGTACCGACACACAGCAGCCACACAGGGAATGCTCTAATCGAAGACAGGACCCTCTTAGCCCTTTGGGGAGACAGAGGGAGAGTTTGCCAGCACACACCAAAAGCGCTATAAATGTATATAAACAACCCTAGAAGGTGTTGTTTTTGATATAGGCGCTTTTAATATATCAATATCGCCAAATTATGCCCCCCTTCTCTTTGTTACCCTGTTTCTGTAGTGCAGTGCAGGGGAGAATCCTGGGAGCCTTCCTCACCAGCGGAGCTGAGCAGGAAAATGGCGCTGAGTGCTGAGGAGAATAAGCTCCGCCCCTTTTTCGGCGGGCTTTTCTCCCGGGTTTTAAGAAAACTGGCCTGGGTTAAATACATACATATAGCCTTAATGGCTATATGTGATGTATTTTTCGCCACTAAAAGTATTTAATATTGCTGCCCAGGGCGCCCCCAGCAGCGCCCTGCACCCTCCGTGACTGAATCAGTGAGACGTGTAGCAACAATGGCGCACAGCTGCAGTGCTGTGCGCTACCTTCATGAAGACTGAGGAATCTTCTGCCGCCTGCTTTCCGGACCTCCGATCTTCAGCGTCTGTAAGGGGGGTCGGCGGCGCGGCTCCGGGACGAACCCCAGGATGACCTGTGTTCCGACTCCCTCTGGAGCTAAGTGTCCAGTAGCCTAAGACTCCAATCCATCCTGCACGCAGGTGAGTTGGAAATCTCTCCCCTAAGTCCCTCGATGCAGTGATCCTGTTGCCAGCAGGATTCACTGAGATTTAAACCTAAAAAAACTTTGTCTAAGCAGCTCTTTAGGAGAGCCACCTAGATTGCACCCTTCTCGGACGGGCACAAAAACCTAACTGAGGCTTGGAGGAGGGTCATAGGGGGAGGAGCCAGTGCGCACCATGTGATCCTAAAAGCTTTATTTAGATGTGCCCTGTCTCCTGCGGAGCCCGCTATTCCCCATGGTCCTGACGGAGTCCCAGCATCCACTAGGACGTTAGAGAAAATAGCTTTTAAAGTAGCCTCCTGCTTACGATCAGCCGGCTCCTTAAGAGTCGTCGACTGAGCCGCAGGGAGCGCTACCTGTTTAGACAAGCGTGCTAGGGCTTTGTCTACTGTGGGTGGTATTTCCCACTTATCCCTATCCGTTGCAGGAAGGGGGTATGCCACCTTGATCCTATTAGGAATGAGAAATTTCTTATCAGGTGTATTCTAAATGCCATCAAAAAGGTCATTTAGTTCAAAACAAGGAGGAAAAGAAACCGAGCGTCTCTTTTCTTTGTAAATAAGGACCCTCGTTTCTGGTGTAAAGGGGTCCTCGTCAATACGTAATATGTCTTTGACAGCCACAATCATATATTGAATACTCTTAGCCAATTTAGGATCTAACCTAGAATCAGCATAATCGGCACCAGTATCAGAGTCCGTGTCGGTATTTGTGTCATCTAATTGGTCAACACTACGTTTCAGTGACCCTTGAAATAAAGCGTCATCTACTGATTTCTTCCAAATCTGCAGTTGAGAGTCAGATTCAGTAAACTTTTTATTTAACAGTGTAACATTAGCATTTAAAGCAGTTAACCAATCAGCCGTCGGCGGTGCCGACATGACCCACAAAACATTTGGTGTCCCCAATAAATTATCCCCTTGAGAGCAAAATTCTGCCTCAGACATGTTGTCTCCCTAACAGCACCCAAAGAAAAGCCTGTGAGGGAACAAAAGGAAAGGAGCCAGCTCACACCCCAGCACTAAAGTGCAGGTCCGAAAACACCCTCAAGTGTCACAGAGCTGCAGCGCTATATATCTGTATAGAAATAATCTGCCCCCCCCCCTCGTTTTTATAGCCCCTGGTACTTGTCTGCTGTGAGGAAGGACCAGCGCTGCTGCTTGGAGGTGGAAATGGCGCCGAGTGAGCCTGGAGGAAGAAGCCCCGCCCCCAACATGGTGCGCTTCTTCCCGCTTATTTTTACATGTTTATTCTGGCGGGGGTTTGCGGGACAGATATGCCAGCCTTACTTATGAGGTATTTTTAGCTCCCCAGGGCGCCTCTGCCCCCCCCCCCCCCCAGCGCCCTGCACCCAGCGGTGTGTTCAGTCCGGGAGCCTGGCGCGCACTGAGCAAATCATGCTGCGCTGTACCTCTATATGCCATCTTTGTTGAAGAGAAGATGTCTTTTCCTCACATACTCACCTGTCTTCTGACTTCTGGTTTGAAGAGGGGGTACGGCAAGCTGTGGGAGCGAGCATCCAGGAGAGCCCAGCGTTCATCTCCCCTCAGGAGCTGAAGGCATCCTGTAAGCAGCAGCAGAGCCCTGAAACTCATTAGAAGTGGGTCTAGACTGCTCTCCCCTCTTTCCCACGAAGCAGGGAGTCTGTAGCCAGCAGACATTAAGTCTTTTCAGAGAAACTCTAAGAGCTCCCCGAGTGCCTCCATCTCGCAGGGCACATTTTCTAAACTGAGTCTGGGGAGGGATATAGAGGGAGGAGCCAGGTCACGTCCCCTTTGAAAGTCTTAAAGTGCCCATGTCTCCTGCGGATCCGTCTATATCTCATGGTTCTTTTGGTGTCCCCAACATCCTCAAGGACGTAATAGAAATGCATGTTCTAGTGCATTAATGAACAGGATATCGTTCATATCTTTCAGTGTGTATGCACCAACGATGAACGATGCGCGGCCCCGCGCTCGTTCATCGTTAGTGCCGGGTCGTTTATACAAAATGGACAATCTCGTACATATTAGCATGCAGGTCTATTGGGCCGGGTGACAGGGGGAGTGTAGAAACTGCACTCGCCCCGTCACACACACACACACACACACACACCCGCCAGGTCGCCCGTATCGGCCATCGGGCACCTCGGCGGCCAATCGACTAATGTGTAGGGCCCATAATGCCTCTTTTCCACCGACTTGAAAATCCCAGGTTATTGCACATGAACATGCAAGAACCCGGGATTTTTGTCAGTGGAAACAATTCAGCCGGGTTCAGTCATCCAGAAATCCTTCCCAGGTCCCTAGCAGGGTTTTGCACGCAGTGTAAGTGGGTAACCAGTTTGCAGCAAGGGAAGAGTCGTATTCTGGCAGAAAAGGATGATGTCATCTCAAATGCATAACCCAGATCGGCACCGCGGTAGAGAAGGGGGTCTGTCCCGGTTTGGAACGGTGTTCCACATCTCGGGTCAGACCCGGGACTTTGGTGGAAAAGGGGTATACCCAGGACACTCTGTTGGGAAGGTGCAGGGCATCTTTTCAAATGTAACAAATGTCTTACTTTATGTTAAGTGCAACTTTATACAATTTGTTACTAATAAAACCACGTTATTCCTTGTCTATTTACCTCCATTCTAACTACAGTGATTCAATTACTCCACTTTTGCAGACAGAAGTACAGTATGAGTCACTCATTTATATTTTGATCACATTATGTAAGCTTGCAGCCCATGCCCGCAGGTCCAATACAGACATTATGCTTATAATAATAACAATGAGCCACTGCCAAGATCAATTGCCCTTACCTCACACATTGAGAATGAACTACTGAAGGGAAACACCCAAGAGCCCGTATATTAGAGGCATGCTATGCAGCAGCCAACATGTACCAGATTTCACACTTGCGCGATATTTATTTATTATTTATTTATTAACAGTTTCTTATATAGCGCAGCATATTCCGTTGCGCTTTACAATTAAATATAGCACATATGTTATGCAAGAATTTATAGTGGGGACTTTAAAAAAAAAAAAAGTCTAGGTCACTCAGGACACGCTCTGACCAATCAGTAGTGTGCTGTATATCACTCTCCTGCTGCACAGTAGGAGAATGGGAGGAGACCCTCCCCTCACCATCTGCTCTGCACTAGAATTGCCCATCGGCAGGATAACTATGGTCACAAGTGACGGCGCCATCAGTGTTTAACATCGATGGCATGAACCCATCAAAATAGTATTAACATCAATGGTTTGCAACCTCCCTGCCCTGTAGACTGGCATGTGCTGGTTCAATCAGGGAAGGGGCAGAGCTTAGCAGGCAAAGGGAGTGTGGCTAAGGTTCATGACCTGGGCAACAAGGGGGGGGGGGGGGGGGGACATTGGCATCCTGTCTGCCACTTATTGTGAAGAGCCACTGGTTCTCTGCCATCTGTGATTATCCATCTATGGGTGATGGCCTTATCTACTCAACACAGGATTAGTCCAAGCAGTGTGAAGTTGCAGTTGACTGATGGGATACTAAAAATAAGGTTCAGTAACTGGGACAACTTTTCAACTGCAGCTTGCCCAACAACACATGTACAGTACCTCAGCATAGTGCAAAGGGAGAAACAGGTGGTCATTTTGAGAGAGAGAGAGAGAGAGATGGTCAAAGAAGGTGGGAGATGAAAGCTGCTGCAGACTAGATCGGCCAAGTGGTACTTATCTGCCGTCAAATTCTATGTTTCTATGCTTGGATAACAGTAATTTATAGGGGATGGTAACAGGATACCGGCGCTTGGGATGCCGGTAGTCAGAAAACCACAGCGGCATCCCAACGTCCTGACACCCACTGGCGTATTTATAATTGGTGCAGCGTGTGCAGTGCACATGGGCCCCCAGGCACCCTTTTTTTTTTTCAGTACTTACCCTCTGGGGTGTAGTATGGCTGACCGGCGGTCTCCTGACCGCCGGTCAGCTTACCGATGCCGGGATCCCGGCGGGGAGGGGCGAGTGCAGCGAGCCCCTTGCGGGCTCGGTGGCGACCTACGGTCGCCACGGGTTCTATTCCCACTCTATGGGTGTCGTGGACACCCACGAGTGGAAATAGTCCCTGTTGGTCGGCATGCCGACCATCGGGATAGTGGGGGTCGGGATGCTGGAGGAGGTCATGTGACAGTCGGTCTCCCGACCGTCGGTCACATGAATACCACCGACCCTCTGAAGTCCCATATCAGCACTGCAGGAATTGCCAGAAAATTGGCACGGTGGCCATTTTCCCGGCGTTTTGCGCATACGCAGTTAGAAAATCACTGGGAAAATGGCCCCCTCACCAATTTTCCAGAAACCTGTGCATGCGCAGTAGTCTCTGGGACAGTGCTAGAGTCCCTTAGTGAACCTAGTGCCCAGAGTCTGCATTGCTGCCGGCTACAGAGGAGGGGGCCCAGAACATTGCAGGAGTGTTATAAGCCATCTATCGGCTAACGCTCCTGCATCAGCACTGCATACACTACTGTACAGTCAATGCCGCTCACCCGATATCTGGAGAGCAGGCCAACGATTTTATAGGTGTGTACCCAGCTGTAGGCAGCATGTACCCCAATTAGCCCCAGCAAGTGCTGCGTTCCTAACAAATCCATTAGAGCAGGAGGAACCAGAATCCTTTATACAGAGTATACTGTGCACCAGAGGCAGCAGCTACAAAGGCTGATGTACTAAGCTTTAGGCTACGGCCACACATAGCGGCCAAGCGGGTCCCGTTCCTTGGCTGGGAGGGAGGTTTTGTGTGCACATGGATCCTGTTCTCCGGGATCTCGCAGAACAGGATCTGGCCAGTAGCACACAGGATTTCAATGGAACAAAGTGTGGCATAGCCGCACTGTGTGAACACATACATTGAAACGTATGTATTCACATTGAAATCCCGCCGTCTTCTCATCCGGCCCGACTGCAGCATGCTGCGGTCGGATTTTGCGGTGACAGGACTGCCGCACATGTGTGGGTGCCTGCATAGGCGCCCATGTGCAGTCTCCTTGCAGCCAACCGTAGCCTTAGACTGATAAAGTGGAGAGAGATAAACTACCAAACAATCAGCTCCTGTCATTTTTCAAACAGCCTGTAGCATGACAGTTAGGAGCCGATTGGCTGGTCGTTTCTCTCTCCATCTCTACTTTATCACTCTCCAAGGCTTAGTACAACTCCCCCACAGAGAGCTGCACATTCTTTGCACCCACTGACCCAACACCCAGCACGAAACAGCTAACTAATACCTCACGGGCCATCAGCGATTCTGTGCCAATTTTTTTATTTATTTTATCTTCTTGTCTAATCTCTATCTGTGGCTTCTCCATATCCACCGGCAATGTTAATTTGACAACCGTAAATGGATCTCCGCGTATTCTGATATAACCTATTTACAATAAAACTGTTACGTAACATTATCAGCTCCACCTGTTTAGTCTCACCCTCACTGCCCAATCAGATTACCCCCTTTTTGCGCCCAAAGCTACTTTAAGCAAATGCTGTTGCTAGAAAGCCTCACTTTCTGGCACATAAACCTCAAACGTACACACAAAACACAATAAGGTGTGTGGCTGACAACCAACCGCTTGGATCTCAGTAACACAGCACGTTGTCCAGACGGGTTGGGATCGCGTTTCCGGCTGCTGGGATCCTGGCGTTCAGCATACCGTCCCCGGCAACAGAATGCCAGCAGGAAGGAGGGGAGGGGAGGGGGGGGGGGGGAGCACAACAAAGCCCCTTGCAGGCTCAGGTTCTATACCCACTATATTGGTGTCGTGGGAATAAACCCTTTGGGCAGGCATTCCGTCGGCTGGCATTTTGAGCGCTCGGGATTCCACTGTCAGCATGGTGACTGCTGGGATCCCGAGCGCCGGTCACATGACCGCATCCCCTCCAGACCCAGCTTCTTGTTTGTACACAACTAGGATATATGTGAGCTGAGATCCACTGTCAGATTTAATCCTGCACTTGATGATGGGTAAAAGTGACTGCACTGGCCACATAATTTTCTTTGACCTGGTGCATTATATAAAGAAAAGTTTGAATCATATATAAAGAATAAATACAAATAACGTTCTTGTGAATATACCTGCAGATACATACTAGTTGTTATTATCAATGTAGAATAAAGAAAATACTAGAGATGAGCGCCTGAAATTTTTCGGGTTTTGTGTTTTGGTTTTGGGTTCGGTTCCGCGGCCGTGTTTTGGGTTCGACCGCGTTTTGGCAAAACCTCACCGAATTTTTTTTGTCGGATTCGGGTGTGTTTTGGATTCGGGTGTTTTTTTCAAAAAACCCTAAAAAACAGCTTAAATCATAGAATTTGGGGGTCATTTTGATCCCATATTATTATTAACCTCAAAAACCATAATTTCCACTCATTTTCAGTCTATTCTGAATACCTCACACCTCACAATATTATTTTTAGTCCTAAAATTTGCACCGAGGTCGCTGGATGACTAAGCTAAGCGACCCTAGTGGCCGACACAAACACCTGGCCCATCTAGGAGTGGCACTGCAGTGTCACGCAGGATGTCCCTTCCAAAAAACCCTCCCCAATCAGCACATGACGCAAAGAAAAAAAGAGGCGCAATGAGGTAGCTGTGTGAGTAAGATTAGCGACCCTAGTGGCCGACACAAACACCGGGCCCATTTAGGAGTGGCACTGCAGTGTCACGCAGGATGTCCCTTCCAAAAAACCCTCCCCAATCAGCACATGACGCAAAGAAAAAAAAAGAGGCGCAATGAGGTAGCTGTGTGAGTAAGATTAGCGACCCTAGTGGCCGACACAAACACCGGGCCCATTTAGGAGTGGCACTGCAGTGTCACGCAGGATGTCCCTTCCAAAAAACCCTCCCCAAACAGCACATGACGCAAAGAAAAATAAAAGAAAAAAGAGGTGCAAGATGGAATTGTCCTTGGGCCCTCCCACCCACCCTTATGTTGTATAAACAGGACATGCACACTTTAACCAACCCATCATTTCAGTGACAGGGTCTGCCACACGACTGTGACTGAAATGACGGGATGGTTTGGACCCCCACCAAAAAAGAAGCAATTAATCTCTCCTTGCACAAACTGGCTCTACAGAGGCAAGATGTCCACCTCATCATCATCCTCCGATATATCACCGTGTACATCCCCCTCCTCACAGATTATCAATTCGTCCCCACTGGAATCCACCATCTCAGCTCCCTGTGTACTTTGTGGAGGCAATTGCTGCTGGTCAATGTCTCCGCGGAGGAATTGATTATAATTCATTTTAATGAACATCATCTTCTCCACATTTTCTGGATGTAACCTCGTACGCCGATTGCTGACAAGGTGAGCGGCGGCACTAAACACTCTTTCGGAGTACACACTTCTGGGAGGGCAACTTAGGTAGAATAAAGCCAGTTTGTGCAAGGGCCTCCAAATTGCCTCTTTTTCCTGCCAGTATAAGTACGGACTGTGTGACGTGCCTACTTGGATGCGGTCACTCATATAATCCTCCACCATTCTTTCAATGGGGAGAGAATCATATGCAGTGCCAGTAGACGACATGTCCGTATCCGTAATCGTTGTCAGGTCCTTCAGTCCGGACCAGATGTCAGCATCAGCAGTCGCTCCAGACTGCCCTGCATCACCGCCAGCGGGTGGGCTCGGAATTCTGAGCCTTTTCCTCGCACCCCCAGTTGCGGGAGAATGTGAAGGAGGAGATGTTGACAGGTCGCGTTCCGCTTGACTTGACAATTTTCTCACCAGCAGGTCTTTCAACCCCAGCAGACTTGTGTCTGCCGGAAAGAGAGATCCAAGGTAGGCTTTAAATCTAGGATCGAGCACGGTGGCCAAAATGTAGTGCTCTGATTTCAACAGATTGACCACCCGTGAATCCTTGTTAAACGAATTAAGGGCTCCATCCACAAGTCCCACATGCCTAGCGGAATCGCTCCGTGTTAGCTCCTCCTTCAATGTCTCCAGCTTCTTCTGCAAAAGCCTGATGAGGGGAATGACCTGACTCAGGCTGGCAGTGTCTGAACTGACTTCACGTGTGGCAAGTTCAAAGGGCATCAGAACCTTGCACAACGTTGAAATCATTCTCCACTGCGCTTGAGACAGGTGCATTCCACCTCCTATATCGTGCTCAATTGTATAGGCTTGAATGGCCTTTTGCTGCTCCTCCAACCTCTGAAGCATATAGAGGGTTGAATTCCACCTCGTTACCACTTCTTGCTTCAGATGATGGCAGGGCAGGTTCAGGCGTTTTTGGTGGTGCTCCAGTCTTCTGTACGTGGTGCCTGTACGCCGAAAGTGTCCCGCAATTCTTCTGGCCACCGACAGCATCTCTTGCACGCCCCTGTCGTTTTTTAAATAATTCTGCACCACCAAATTCAAGGTATGTGCAAAACATGGGACGTGCTGGAATTTGCCCATATTTAATGCACACACAATATTGCTGGCGTTGTCCGATGCCACAAATCCACAGGAGAGTCCAATTGGGGTAAGCCATTCCGCGATGATCTTCCTCAGTTGCCGTAAGAGGTTTTCAGCTGTGTGCGTATTCTGGAAACCGGTGATACAAAGCGTAGCCTGCCTAGGAAAGAGTTGGCGTTTGCGAGATGCTGCTACTGGTGCCGCCGCTGCTGTTCTTGCGGCGGGAGTCCATACATCTACCCAGTGGGCTGTCACAGTCATATAGTCCTGACCCTGCCCTGCTCCACTTGTCCACATGTCCGTGGTTAAGTGGACATTGGGTACAGCTGCATTTTTTAGGACACTGGTGACTCTTTTTCTGAGGTCTGTGTAAATTTTCGGTATCGCCTGCCTAGAGAAATGGAACCTAGATGGTATTTGGTACCGGGGACACAGTACCTCCAACAAGTCTCTAGTTGGCTCTGCAGTAATGATGGATACCGGAACCACGGTTCTCACCACCCAGGATGCCAAGGCCTCAGTTATCCGCTTTGCAGTAGGATGACTGCTGTGATATTTCATCTTCCTCGCAAAGGACTGTTGGACAGTCAATTGCTTGGTGGAAGTAGTAAAAGTGGTCTTACGACTTCCCCTCTGGGATGACCATCGACTCCCAGCAGCAACAACAGCAGCGCCAGCAGCAGTAGGCGTTACACGCAAGGATGCATCGGAGGAATCCCAGGCAGGAGAGGAATCGTCAGAATTGCCAGTGACATGGCCTGCAGGACTATTAGCATTCCTGGGGAAGGAGGAAATTGACACTGAGGGAGTTGGTGGGGTGGTTTGCGTGAGCTTGGTTACAAGAGGAAGGGATTTACTGGTCAGTGGACTGCTTCCGCTGTCACCCAAAGTTTTTGAACTTGTCACTGACTTATTATGAATGCGCTGCAGGTGACGTATAAGGGAGGATGTTCCGAGGTGGTTAACGTCCTTACCCCTACTTATTACAGCTTGACAAAGGGAACACACGGCTTGACACCTGTTGTCCGCATTTCTGGTGAAATACCTCCACACCGAAGAGCTGATTTTTTTGGTATTTTCACCAGGCATGTCAACGGCCCTATTCCTCCCACGGACAACAGGTGTCTCCCCGGGTGCCTGACTTAAACAAACCACCTCACCATCAGAATCCTCCTGGTCAATTTCCTCCCCAGCGCCAGCAACACCCATATCCTCCTCATCCTGGTGTACTTCAACACTGACATCTTCAATCTGACTATCAGGAACTGGACTGCGGGTGCTCCTTCCAGCACTTGCAGGGGGCGTGCAAATGGTGGAAGGCGCATGCTCTTCACGTCCAGTGTTGGGAAGGTCAGGCATCGCAACCGACACAATTGGACTCTCCTTGTGGATTTGGGATTTCGAAGAATGCACAGTTCTTTGCTGTGCTTTTGCCAGCTTGAGTCTTTTCATTTTTCTAGCGAGAGTCTGATTGCTTCCATCCTCATGTGAAGCTGAACCACTAGCCATGAACATAGGCCAGGGCCTCAGCCGTTCCTTGCCACTCCGTGTGGTAAATGGCATATTGGCAAGTTTACGCTTCTCCTCCGACAATTTTATTTTAGGTTTTGGAGTCCTTTTTTTACTGATATTTGGTGTTTTGGATTTGACATGCTCTGTACTATGACATTGGGCATCGGCCTTGGCAGACGACGTTGCTGGCATTTCATCGTCTCGGCCATGACTAGTGGCAGCAGCTTCAGCACGAGGTGGAAGTGGATCTTGATCTTTCCCTAATTTTGGAACCTCAACATTTTTGTTCTCCATATTTTAATAGGCACAACTAAAAGGCACCTCAGGTAAACAATGGAGATGGATGGATACTAGTATACAATTATGGACGGACTGCCGAGTGCCGACACAGAGGTAGCCACAGCCGTGAACTACCGTACTGTACTGTGTCTGCTGCTAATATAGACTGGTTGATAAAGAGATGTCGTAGTATGTATGTATAAAGAAGAAAGAAAAAAAAACCACGGTTAGGTGGTATACAATTATGGACGGACTGCCGAGTGCCGACACAGAGGTAGCCACAGCCGTGAACTACCGTACTGTACTGTGTCTGCTGCTAATATAGACTGGTTGATAAAGAGATGTCGTAGTATGTATGTATAAAGAAGAAAGAAAAAAAAACCACGGGTAGGTGGTATACAATTATGGACGGACTGCCGAGTGCCGACACAGAGGTAGCCACAGCCATGAACTACCGTACTGTACTGTGTCTGCTGCTAATATAGACTGGTTGATAAAGAGATGTCGTAGTATGTATGTATAAAGAAGAAAGAAAAAAAAACCACGGTTAGGTGGTATACAATTATGGACGGACTGCCGAGTGCCGACACAGAGGTAGCCACAGCCGTGAACTACCGTACTGTACTGTGTCTGCTGCTAATATAGACTGGTTGATAAAGAGATGTCGCAGTATGTATGTATAAAGAAGAAAGAAAAAAAAACCACGGGTAGGTGGTATACAATTATGGACGGACTGCCGAGTGCCGACACAGAGGTAGCCACAGCCGTGAACTACCGTACTGTACTGTGTCTGCTGCTAATATAGACTGGTTGATAAAGAGATGTCGTAGTATGTATGTATAAAGAAGAAAGAAAAAAAAACCACGGTTAGGTGGTATACAATTATGGACGGACTGCCGAGTGCCGACACAGAGGTAGCCACAGCCGTGAACTACCGTACTGTACTGTGTCTGCTGCTAATATAGACTGGTTGATAAAGAGATGTCGTAGTATGTACGTATAAAGAAGAAAGAAAAAAAAACCACGGTTAGGTGGTATACAATTATGGACGGACTGCCGAGTGCCGACACAGAGGTAGCCACAGCCGTGAACTACCGTACTGTACTGTGTCTGCTGCTAATATAGACTGGTTGATAAAGAGATGTCGTAGTATGTACGTATAAAGAAGAAAGAAAAAAAAACCACGGTTAGGTGGTATACAATTATGGACGGACTGCCGAGTGCCGACACAGAGGTAGCCACAGCCGTGAACTACCGTACTGTACTGTGTCTGCTGCTAATATAGACTGGTTGATAAAGAGATGTCGTAGTATGTATGTATAAAGAAGAAAGAAAAAAAAACCACGGTTAGGTGGTATACAATTATGGACGGACTGCCGAGTGCCGACACAGAGGTAGCCACAGCCGTGAACTACCGTACTGTACTGTGTCTGCTGCTAATATAGACTGGTTGATAAAGAGATGTCGTCTCTCTCTCCTAATCTAAATCACTGTACTCCCTAACAGCTGCTCCCCGTCCCCAATCCTCCCCACAATTATAACTAAGTCACTCAGTCTTTACTCTTTTCTACTATAACGGAGAGGACGCCAGCCACGTCCTCTCCCTATCAATCTCAATGCACGTGTGAAAATGGCGGCGACGCGCGGCTCCTTATATAGAATCCGAGTCTCGCGAGAATCCGACAGCGTCATGATGACGTTCGGGCGCGCTCGGGTTAACCGAGCAAGGCGGGAAGATCCGAGTCGCTCGGACCCGTGAAAAAAAACATGAAGTTCGTGCGGGTTCGGATTCAGAGAAACCGAACCCGCTCATCTCTAGAAAATACCTTAGGCATGGAATGAAAAAAAAACAACCGATATAACTGCTGTGCGATTTGGCCTCTCTTCATCCGATTCAGACGCATCGAGCGAGAAATGTGATGAAAACTGGCCAAGTCACATGTGTGTGACATGTGATCCGATCCGATGCGTGGTCACGTGCGCATCGGGGCTGAGTCGGTGGTGGGACGTTCAGCACATAGGATAAATCGTAATCGTAGCCATCAGGTGCACATCGTAGCTGGTGTTTCAGCACCTGCGATATATCGCATACGATTTCTCGCATGTGTTCACTTGAGCTGCATTTTCCTGGACCCACCCACACAGCAGCAGCAGGATGTGATAAATCGCATATAAAAAATGGCACCTCAAGTACCAAATCGGATGGAAGCACTCCCGGGGAGATGCCGGGGGAGCTCAAGGGAAATCGGATCCGACTTTGCCTCAGACAAGTCGCAGTACTGTATGGAGGGCTTAACTGTAAGCGATTGTGGGCCAGGGGTTTTAAAGCTATATAACATGCATATAAGAGGTATGTTTTTCATTCTGAGGGCATGGGGCAGATCTGTTGGCCAAATTAACTGTATGAAGTGGTAGCTCTTGGTTCCTGAAAGACCCCAGTGACTGACCACCTTAGATACTTCAAGGGCCACATGCACAGTCCTCCGACCCTCAAAATAACCTCAGCATCCCCACATCATTCATATCAATATGCCCCCCCCCGTCCCACATGCACATAATCTACTTACCATAAAATACCTCCTCAAGCTCTCAGAACCCACATGCCACTAAGACCCCTGTACATGCCCCACATGGCACTCAGAACCCACACGCCACTAAGACCTCTGTACAAGCCCCCACATGGCACTCAGAACCCACACGCCACTAAGACCTCTGTACATGCCCCCACATGGCACTCAGAACCCACACGCCACTAAGACCTCTGTACATGACCCCACATGGCACTCAGAACCCACACGCCACTAAGACCTCTATACAAGCCCCCACATGGCACTCAGAACCCACACGCCACTAAGACCTCTGTACATGCCCCCACATGGCACTCAGAACCCACACGCCACTAAGACCTCTGTACAAGCCCCTACATGGCACTCAGAACCCACACGCCACTAAGACTTCTGTACATGCCCCCACATGGCACTCAGAACCCACACGCCACTAAGACCTCTGTACAAGCCCCTACATGGCACTCAGAACCCACATGCTACTAAGACCTCTGTACATGCCCCCCATGGCACTCAGAACCCACACGCCACTAAGACCTCTGTACATGCCCCCACATGGCACTCAGAACCCACATGCCACTAAGACCTTTGTACATGCCCCCACATGGCACTCAGAATCCACTTGTAACTCACATCCCCTCCAACAAAGTTAAATCTGATCAAAATAAGCCCTCCCTCCGGTCTTTCCACTTCAAGTCCGCCCCTTGCCTCTTGAGATCCATGATTTGGGATGCAATCAAACCGCAACTCACACCTAGGGATGACCATTAAAAGAATTAACCATTGACAGTCAAAGGTTTCACATCATCAGGCAGAATCCATC
The DNA here is from genome assembly GCF_028390025.1 of Pseudophryne corroboree. Classification (NCBI taxonomy): domain Eukaryota; kingdom Metazoa; phylum Chordata; class Amphibia; order Anura; family Myobatrachidae; genus Pseudophryne; species Pseudophryne corroboree. Next base: position 111,709,349 of record NC_086444.1, on the reverse strand, counting down.
AATGGTTTTGCCAATGATGGTTGATGACAGCCCAGATAACAGGAGTCAGAGGCAAATTTAAGGGCAGCAGTGACAGATGGCAGCAGTGACAGATAGCTTTGCAAACACATCAAGCCAGTGTCACTGCCAGCTCAGGCTCTGCCCCCTGGTCCTGAAGATCTAGCCTCCCAGCAGACCGCAAATACGCAGGTAGCCCCTACCTCTCACGAACCTCTTGCTCAAAAATTGCCACCACCGACTCCACCTCTCTTCCCTTGCTTTTGCTACCCCCAGGCATGTGCTTAATGGGCAATACACCACTGACAGGAGCTGTACCCACACGGGCGCAAATCAAAACTTCTGCCATCAGACTTCTAAAACAATCACCATCAGATGCAGACTATCCATGGCCATTCCTACTCACACCTCCCCACATGCCCCCACTCACTGGCACACCCCACATTCCCCAACTCTCAGAAAGTCTACAAAATATTCCCAGCCGAAGCCTACAGAGGAAGGATGGAGAGCACATAGTGCAGAATAAACTGCACTCCTCAGCCCCTCCGATTTTCTATGTAACCTCCCTGCGCTGTGCAGATGAGGTCACATGACACAATAATGGCTCCTGTAAAGACTTATACCAGACAATAAAGCAAAGCAGGGCAGATTGCTGCAGTCAGAGGCTCGTCAGACCATTTGTTGCCCATAACTGCTGTAATCTGTGGTGGTCTGACATTGTGGTCAAGGTACTACACCGCAAAGTGATGTAATATCTGTAGCTGCCCCATTATCAGAACTCGACAAATCCTGGGTGCCAGTGCGCCATGGTGACTAAGAATTTAGTTCTGGCAACTAGAATACAAGAGCACAGATATTGTCGAAAAAACTTTAAAATAAAACTAATAGTCAAATAAAATGTAAATATCAGTTACAAAGCATTCCTACTGGTAGTTACAGGAGTGGGCAGGATGCTGTGCGCCCGTCACATGGCTTATGCCCTCCGGGAGCTGGACAAAGCTCGTGAGTAACGGATTTCATTAGAATGACTTCCTGCTATAATACTGTTATAAATTGTTAGCCCTCCTGTGCGTGGTACGCTATAAATATAGGGCATTCCTGTGTGTGGCGCACTGTGAATTGGGGGTCACGTAAGGGTGTGGTACATGACATCATGTTGGGAGGTCTGAGGGTCATTGAAGTGGCATGTGTGGCAGTCTATACAAGTTTTCATACATTTAGGTTGGGCACAGTGGTCTGGCCCCTAAACTTTTCAACTGGCTCCTAGATTGTACAAACATTTGCCATTATACCCATTAGGCGATAGCTGATGCAAGCCTCAGTCTGTAAGGATACCTCTGTTTTGTAAATGTACTCCATGAAAAACATTTTATTAAAGACAGACGACATTTTTAAAACACTGATAAGTGTCAAATTAAAGGAGAGGATCACCAAAATGTCATATTTCCCCAACAAGTGATAATATAAGGGGTAACATACAGTGGTATTTCATGATTTAGAATATACTCCCCGCTGCTCACTCATGTCACAGTAACATATTGTCTAGTTTGCCAATCAAGAGAGTTGTCAATGGAGCCTAGTGTGACATGTGGCTCTAGTGGGGTGTGACTAGCAAAATATGACATTTAGGCAGTGATCACCTTTAAACACTTGCAGGCGCATGCAAGTAAAACGTAAGTCAACAGGATGCATGAAAATATGCATCAAAAATATCATCCCATGTAGTAGAGGGAGGGTATTGTTTGTCTTTAACATTTTTTTTTTCAATATTATTATTATTTTGTTGGTGATTTTTTTTATTTTTCTTTCTTATAACCGAGGCCATTTCTTCAAGTCTGTGCCTCATAGATCACAAATATACTGTAGAATCAGCCCTCTACCATGTGGGTGGCAAGGTGTAGGAAGGGTCATAAGATCTCAGACGAGTCACACAAATGGGCCATCCTTTACATTGCCTCAGAGGGAAAAATAGGAAAAACAAAACACAGTACTATTTAAAAATTAATGAAGAAAAAAAAAATCAATGCAAATGCTCTTGACTGAAAACATAAATAAATAAATGGAATAAATGGATAAATAAATGATAAATGGAATGGCCAAGATGATTCACTGGTCACAGAACACTGCATGCTCGCTCGATGAATGACAGAACTAAAATTACGACATGATACATAACACAACACCACAAGCCGGTACAGCACAAACGCCTTACCGTGTAAATGGCAATTCTACAAACTGCGTAAGAGATCTGGAAGCACTCTGAAACTGTCTAAAATTAAAACACAAGATATGGTCACCTCCACATAACCCTCTATTACTACAGCACATACAGTATTACAGGTGTTCACACTTCCTATAAATATAAAAATGAAAAAATATTTTTTTTTGAGACATATGGAAATGACAAGACATAGGAAAATTACTGATAGGGCTTCCAGTAACAGTACAAATGAGTAGTCTACCCATGTACTGCACATGAGAGAGGCAGCCGTTCTGTAGTGGCATTTATGAGCATGCTGCCTGCCAGTTCACTGAGAAACCATAACATCACTGTAGCATCAAGTACTTAGCATCAAATGCCTCAAAGGTCACTGGTCCCTAGTGACGCAATAGGATGTCCACAACTAAAAAGATGGCTGTCTAAACTTGGCCCCATTTACAAACTACAAACCAAAGTGCAGGGCAAAATCCTCATTGCTAGTGTGTTGGCCCTAAATTTGTTTAATATACCGTAAATTAGCTTCAAAACTACCAGATGCAACAAAGATGGTCCCCATGTCCTATCACACTCATGATCCACTTATGTCACAAATGAAACTTCAGAAGCATTACAAAAGCTGGGTACAAACCTAGACAGCTTGACGGCAGGTACACAGTCACGCGGAGTGGCCGATTATGGCAAGCCTATACATTTATCGATCAGCCGCTCGATAGGTTGGTCCTGACATCCATCTGGGTGGGCCGATATATCGGGCATCGACTGTGCCGCAGGGCCAATACAATACAATATGTCTGCGAACAACGTCGTTCAAATACATATGGAGTGTACACACCTGCCGACCCGCTACAGATACTGAATATCGACTGTTCAATCAGACGGCCGATATATTCCCCAGTGTGTACCCAGCTTAAGGTGAGGTTTAACACTTCTGCACAGTGCACTTTTGAAGATTCTTCCACCTCTTAGTGCACCAGGGGCAGTCTACTTTGCAGAAGGCAAACACTACTACAATACAGAGTAGATGTCTATGCACTACAACAGTCATACAGTGCAAAACAACTTGTCATAAATTAGGTGGCTGGTAACTTCACCATCTGTTTAATAAATAGCAACAGCAGTTGGAAATATAATCCATCAAGGGCTGTACGTGGAAGCTTTCAGACAGTATATTTGTACGTTTTTGTACATGCAGATCCCATGTTTATTATAATCCCAATAAATCAACAAGAAGGTAGGAAGAAATTGCCCAGTGCATAATGATCTCCCCTGAAAGGACCTCTGGTACCCAAGCTAAGGTATCAATAAAACACAAATATCAATGTAAAGGTTACATGTCAGAAAGGAACAAGCCAAGCGGCTGCCAACTAGCCATAAATTGCAGGTCAGGCTGGATTGCTGTATGCGTGCCATTAACTGAACTAGCACACAAGCCAAGAAAACCCTTTTACTATTAAGGACAAGTGGGATTCAAAAAATTGTTGTTGCTCCAACCAAAGACATGTAGATGTCTCCTGGAAGGAACACCCATTCCAGGCAGAACACTGCAAACATTTTTTAAAAGCCAGTTAATAGGTGATAGAGCTTTCGGAGTGCTCGATCTCCCCAATACTCACAGCCACAGACCCACATTTGAAAAAGGAGAGCACCGCATTTCAAATGAAGCTATTCTATGACAACCATGTGTGATCACCAGAGAACATCCCAGCACTGCAAAATTCATTACGGGAAGGGGGGAGGATATTCGAGCTAAAGTGGAAAAGTTGGTCATAGCCAGGGCAGTAAGGTGGGTGGTGTGACCAGTTCCGTTGCGCAGAGCAAAGTGCCCTGGGGGCGGCACCCTGGCTACCTGTGCATCTAGCTAACAGGGCAACATGCAACCAGTTTCAATACTGCAGTGCTGGCCAGTGTCCCCTTTGGACATTCCGACTGCACACCTTGCAGGCTGTACAGCCATTCCAAGCATCCTAAGGATGCTTTGACTTGTGCAGAAGTGATCTGGAGATGGGAGACACTCCCACCCTCTCCGACGGGCACAGGCTTAGGACAGTAAGGGGGTGGGAAGTGGATGCGCAGGGCAGGCAGGCACCCAGATACGGTGCTACCTATAGAAACTAATCAGCATCTATTACAGGTTGAGTATCCCATATCCAAATATTCCGAAATACGGAATATTCCAAAATACGGACTTTTTTGAGTGAGAGTGAGATAGTGAAACCTTTGTTTTTTGATGGCTCAATGTACACAAACTTTGTTTAATACACAAAGTTATTAAAAATATTGTATTAAATGACCTTCAGGCTTTGTGTATAAGGTGTATATGAAACATAAATGAATTGTGTGAATGTACACACACTTTGTTAAATGCACAAAGTTATAAAAAATATTGGCTAAAATTACCTTCAGGCTGTGTGTATAAGGTGTATATGTAACATAAATGTATTCTGTGCTTAGATTTAGGTCCCATCACCATGATATCTCATTGTGGTATGTAATTATTCCAAAATACGGAAAAATCCGATATCCAATATACCTCTGGTCCCAAGCATTTTGGATAAGGGAGACTCAACCTGTATTTAGATGAGTAAGCATATATTCAGCCAATTATTTTACCAATCATAACAGTATTTAGACAAATTAGGAGGGGTTTCTTGAATTAAGATTAGAGAAAAAGTATACATGAGGACAGAATAGTACTTCATTGGTCACACTTCCAATTAAATCTAATATATAACTTTTAATAGTCAAGTTAAAATACTACTAGCACTCACTATGTATGCACACAGCAGGGTGTGTCTCCGATTCATATATATTCATTACAAGTTAAGGAACATTGGCCAAAATTTACTAATATTCGTGTTTGTGTCGGTTTGTGTAGTGTTTAAACTCGTCTTGTACCGGGTGCCTTTTCATGCAACTTTTTGAAACTATATACGCCAAGTTACTAAGCATTCGAGTTTATTGTTTTCGTGTTTTCCGATGTCGATGCCAGTCGTTTTTTTTTTTGGCACATTTACGGCCGTCATTGTCGTTTGCGTACGTGTTTGTGTTGTTTTTGCTGGGGGGTTTTCTAAGTTAAACGCGGCAGGGTTTTTTTTTTTCCCGCGGCCGCATTTTCACTTTTAGTTTCAGTTTTCATCCCCGTTCATGATTGGTTGTGTTTCAGATGGTAGGAGTGTCTGTGCGTAACCATATAAATACGCCCCAAACTGTCCGCACCTCGTGGGTTTAGTTAGTGGTGAGGAGAGCGGTTGTGCAGTGGAGTTTGGTGAGTAGTGTTTGTTTGGAGGAGTATTTTTTCGAGTTCTGAGTGTTGTATTGTGTTTAAAAGTAGTTTTGTCATTCTTGTTGTCTTGTATTTTTTGGTTTTGTCTCAATTTTTGTCCTAGTTTTTTTTATGTATAGTCCCTTGTCTGTGTGTGTGTGTGTGTGTGTGTGTGTGTGTGTGTGTGTGTGTGTGTGTGTGTGTGTGTGTGATTAGATTAGTGTAGTGGTAGCGGAGGAGTGTTTTGTTTTGTCTTTTTTTTCTGTGTGGCTGAGGTGAGTGAGGTGGAGGGTGTTAGTGAGGGGGATGAGGTCGGTCAAGTGGAGGAGGTGAGTGTTAGTGAGGTGGAGGAGGTTGGTGAGGTTGCTGCAGCAGCCTCAAGTGACAGTGATAGTGACAGTCAGACAGCTCCGCAGCCACGCACCACTACTAAGACTGGGCGGAATGTCAAGTTTAGTTATGCAGAAAATGTGGCATTGGTGCGGGAGCTGATGAAGTATCAGCGGCAGCTATTTGGGCCCGAGTCTGCCAAAGTGCCAACACGGAAGAAGAGGTGTTGTGGGCGAAAGTAGTTGCTGCTGTAAATAGTGAGGGGGTGGTGAAGCGGACGGAGGACACGTGCCGCAAACGGTACTATGACATAAAGCGACGTGTCAAGTCCAAAATGGCCAAGGAGGCGAAGTCGGCTCGCAAAACCGGTGGTGGTCCGCCCTTTATTGCCACATATCTGGACTATGAGGAGCCCATGCGGACTATAATCCCTCCAGAAGTAGTGTCTGCAACCCATGTCCGGGATTCCGATCGCCCCAGGAAGGATGGTGAGCATGTGTATTTGCCTTAACATTCTATGACATTACTTCTGGCTGTATGTTTTAAATGTGTGTCATGTGACGTTGCATATTACTCCCATCTTCAAGTGTGCGTCATCAAATACATTGTTTTGGGTCATGTTTCATACAAAAGTCAATGTAACGTCTTACTTGCTTGTATGTCATGTGGTTTTTGGACAGTACATTTTCCATGTGTAGTTTTGACTTGGTGTGTCATTGAATTGTCCAGCAATAATGTTTTACTTTTGCACATTGTACATTTTGAAAGTTGGATTATGTTTTTTTATTCTGTTATCCATGTGCAATGTTTCCAAATCAGTGGTTGATATGTTAGAGGCTGAAGTAGTGCAAAGTGTCTTTGAAGGCAGTTACATGTGTAATTTCATTAGTACTCAATGTAATATTGTTTAAGTCAAGGCCACTATTTGCTGGTTCATTTTGAGTCTGTATTTGTACACTGACACATCTGCAGACTTAGTTATCTTACTGTTTTTTTTTTTATTTTATTTTTTTTAATTTTTTAAATTTTTGTTGGCCTCATATTGTGTTAATGTGTGTTTGGAGTGCCACATCACAGACCTACTTCTATATCGCATCTGTATTTTTTTTCATTTTATTTGAAAATGAAGCTGTGTGTGTTTTGGCTTGTTAGTGTATGTTTTTGGAATTGTGTCCTATGTCTGTGTCCTGTATATGATTCCCTGTGTTGCACTTTCCATAGTGCATATGGCTATTGGACAATGTTTTGGGTTTGTTGTTGTGCTTTTTGTGTTTAATGTCCTTATTTTTAGATTCATAATAAAACATCCATTTTTTAAAGATGTAATGTTTATAAGCATAATGGGTGGATGTATTAACAATAGCATGAATAATTTTTTTTTTTTTGGATTTACAGTGTTGAAAAAAAGCAGTACTGGTCGTCCTACAGTCACTCCCATCACATCTAATGATGTTGACGCTGCGGAAGCAGGTAAAGTGTCCATTGTAGTATAGGTTAGGTTTGTAAATGAATGGCCATAACAAAATGTCACTTTCAATACTAGGTCCATCCAAAGAAGTCTTAAGCAGCAAAAGGCGCACTTCTGGAACACACCACAAAAAAAACATCTCCCAGCAAAGAAAGCAAGGTCTGATGTCCAGGGCCAACCACAGCAGGCTACCCCGCCACGAAGATTATCTACTGTTTGTTCGGTGCCCCAACTCCAAATTTTGGACACACCTCCAAGACGACAACCACACTCCCCTCATCTTGATTGTGAGTAACAAACTGTGATAACAATTAAAAATGTCAGATCTTTAAAAAACCATTTACTTAAACTCATTAAGTCAATACCCATCAGAATGTGCTATACTTACCCAAGTCAGTAAAACATGAAATGGAAACCAAACAAAATGGCCTACACAACATCCAGTAAAGATATGTATGTCCACTTCAGCCATACAGTAGCACATTGTGTGGAAGATGCTGCAACAGAAACTCATGTGTAAGCTTTGCAAATAGTAAGGTTGTTAGAATCATTTACACATGTGTGCTTGTCCTAACATTGCCAACTGCATACAAAAACATTACTATGTTTTGGTTGGAGACGCTATAAGGCAACACATTATGGATTACAATGTGTTTTTAGGCAGGAGTATGTCTGATGTACCATACAACTCATGTGTTTGCTTTCAGAATGAAGTAACCAGACACATTTGCCACAAACAGGCATATGTATGTATTTAAATAATGAGTGATGAGTGATGATGTTGCTAGGCCGGATATCTGAAAGCACCAGTCCATTACATGTGTTCCATGTTTAGTGCTTTGTACCAATGTATTAAACATATGGATAAGTAACGGATAAATGTTTTTAATTTCAGCTTCTAGTCCTGGTACCAGCATCCCTCCGCAACAACAGCAACACAGTGACATGGATGACACAATCATGTTAGAAATGCATCCAGTAAGCGAAGGAATCAGCCCCCCAGCACCTGTGAGTACTCCCCCACAGCAAAGCACACCACCAACCCAACACAGCCCAACAACACCAGTAACACAAGGCCCTGATAAAGTGTTCTGGACCATTTGGGCTAGACAGCAGGCCACTAATATTGCCTGCGTAGGCAGACCCAAATGTTTGCAAGCCTACTATCTCACCTCAGACGAATCAGCAGAAATCTGAGTAGACAAAATGAAACAAACACAAGAATTGCAAATACAATGGAAATCATACGTGCAGACATTACACATGTCATGGGCAACTTACAGCGCATAATGGAAGAACAGTACAGACAACAGCAAAGCTATATAAACATTTTAGAAAGTAATCAAATGATCAATGAATCCATGTCCAGAATTGTAGACAATCAAAATGCTGCAACACGTGAACTCAATGCCACCCTCAGTAACCTCAATGAAACACTCAGATCCCTGCAGCAACAGCAAACAAGCAGCAGTTCTGGTACGACTACTCCAAATGTAACACCAGTGTCATCACCACCAAGGCGCTCCACCAGAGCACGCCAACACGACAGTGGTAAAGGCAAAGGCCAGGACAAGAAACCACCCAAATAAACATAAAAAAACACACCCATTTCTTTAAAGAAAAGAGAAAAAAAACACTTACCAAGTGTATGATTAACAGAATATATATAACACTTAGCTCCTTGACAATTTGTACATCATTAATTATAACTGGTACAAACAACAAAAGGAATTTTGTACACACATTTCTTCTTTATCATCTTTGTATTTTTTGTTAGCAGGAAACTGTTGTTTAAGCTGCACATAGATGTTAGCATGCAGAAAGCAGACCACTTGATTTTTTTCTAATCATTACTCTTTCTAGATTCTAATCATTCTTTGAGCCAGCAGACAGACTAATTGGCAGCCAGGCAGATTCATCCATGAACAATACAATTTACAATGTGAATAGTAACTGTTTTACATTTCTTCTCTAGACGAATTGACAAGAAAAACACAATTGAGTTGGCTAAAAGTGTCCTAATATGTTGGGAGTAATATTTAGATAATTCAGTCCGAAAATGACTGACATTATTGTTGTGCCATGTTTGTGTGTGTTAAAAATAAGTAATCAGATTTAAAAACATGATGCAGAAACAACAACATTTGAAATATTTGAAAGTTGAACACAAATGTGTGTAATAATGGATATATGTTGTTAAATGTGTATTGCCTTACAAATCTACAATTTTTGGCCAGCAAACATAAGGAAATAAATTATTTTGCATGAGAGAAGTTTGTGTCCCTTTTATAGGCATCCTAATTCAGGTTAGAATGATTTGTAAGTGTCAACACATGTAAACACGGCTGAAAAAAGCAGGTCTATTTTTTTGCCGCTTTTTTTACCGATTCGCAAAAAAATACGACCGCAATTGAGCACTCAGAGACTAACACCCAAATATGAATGAATAGTGAATTCCCGTATTGTATGAAATAACAGGCGCGTTTGACCGATGATCTATTCATTCGTATTTCGGAACTTTGCCAATCAAACCATTACGAATAGTCCAAACACTGCCGAGATTTGTGCTTAGTGAATTCCCGGATTGGGACTTAGAAAAAAAAACACAAATCGGACAAACTCGAATTCTTAGTAAATATTGGCCATTGTTGCCATTATTATAGTTTCACTAATAGGGAAAACACCACTTCACAGTGGATTGTGCTACATTCAATAAAAACAAGAGTGTAACAAATAAAAATGTGTGACTTGAGGGTGACCCCTCTGTCAATCTCATGTGTGGGCGAAAGTGAAAGTAAGGAAAATTGACTGTAAACGCATATTACAACATGACCACAAACGACACTATCCAGTAATTGGACCATCCCTCAGTTATGATGTGTGGCTTTTCAACATTGTGATCCTCTATTAAATAGCATTAGGAAAAATAGATTCTGTGCACTTACCTAGATAAGGATCTGCTTTCACCTGTCATACTAATGCATTGGACCGGAGAGGAGAGTTCCCACTAGTGGCACAGATGAATAAATACAGTGCTGTTTATTTATCTAGCACAGTTCAATACAATAATATATATATGTTATGAGCCACGGCTGTGGCTCATTCCTGTTTTGCAGTTTTGTTCTGTATTTCATGTTATACTTCTGTTTATGTTCCCCGTGGGTGTCATGGGGTGCTCGGAGCTCACCCTTAAGGAGGGGATACTGTTATGAACCACAGGTAGTGGTTCATTCCTATTTTATGTTTATAAAGTTGTCTTGCATGCCAGGATTTCCTGTTGCTCTGTTTTAGAATACTCTTGTCTGCTGACGCTGGTGAGTCTGTGTAATTGCAGCTTGTTCCCTTGTGTTCAGCCTCACCTGGCTGCTAATTGCATCTGGTCAGTTTGGAATCTTGCAACAAGGCAGCTGCATGGGATTATTAATTAGGCCTCTCTGTTATATGCTGGCTGTTTGCAATTCACAGATGCTGGTGATATTCCTTGGTTTGCAGTCTGCTTGAGTTCTGAGCTTGGTTCCTGCTAGTTCCTGAGCTTCCTGTGTCGATTCCTGTGTCAGTCCCTGTGTCGATTCCTATGTCTGATCCCGTGTACTGCCGTGAGGCGTTCCTGTCCTGAGGTCCAGTACCGTTGCCTGTGCAAGTTTCTGGCTTCTTGGTGTCCACCGGTCTGCCGTTTGGGATTCTGCCTGTCCTCCAGTTCTGAGAGTCTGTGTCAGCAGCATTGGGAGTTCCTGTCCGTTTGCCAGTATTCGTACCGGTTCCGTGAGTAGCGGCACGGCCGCGTCCGTTGGCTTAGGCCGCTGTATTCCCTTATTATTTCTGTCACTGGTGTTTTGCAGAGGGTTCTGCTTATGCTGTCACCGCCGGTACACAAAAGTATTGTCGGCGTGTGGTCAGCATTTCCTTTGTTGTTCTTTTCCTTTGGCGGCAAGCCGCACATACTTTGGCTTTAGGTTTGTTAGTAGCCCCTGGCCTTGTTGTTTAGTCAGAGGGCCCCTTGTTATCACCCTGTCTCGGTTCACTCTTTGTCTCTCATTAAGACCTGAGGGGGCATCGAAGTTGGGCAGACGTAATCCGCCCTTCAAACGCGGCTGCCATGGGCTCAAGCAACCATAGTCTCGCAAGAGTGTACTGACAGCACGGGTGAGACAACGGAGATAGGGCGCCAGGGGCTATTCCCTTTCCATTCCCCTTTCCCAGCATTCCGTCCTGGTGCTCTGGACTCGCTTCATAACATCTCCCTTGTTCTGAGCACCAGGAACCTAACAATATATATATATATATATATATATATATATATATATATATATATATATATATATATATATATATATATATATATATATATATATATACACCCAAACGATTGTCACAATTCAACTGTGTTTGGGCGCCCATGCACATCGCTTCTAAAATGGCTATACCCGTCTCCAGGGCCGTAACTACGTGTGTGCCAAGTGGGCTTGGCACACAGCGCAGTTGCCCTGAGGGCGCACGGCCAGCGGCATGTAATGAGTCAAATTGACTCATTACATGCCGCCTCTGCTGTGTGCGCCGCCGCGCTGTGGAGGGAGAAGAGAGCACAGAGCAGCGCCGGGCAGCGGACAAGGAGGAGGAGGGAGGGGGAGCAGGGAGCCGCAGCAGCGCTATTTCATTGGTAGTAAGCGCCGCTGCAGCATCCCCCTCTCCTTCCGTATAGGCTGCCCGGCGCTGCTGTGGATGCTGGGATGCGGTTCCTCCATCCCAGTATCCACAGCAGCGCCGGGCAGCCAATACGGAAGGAGAGGGGGATGCTGCAGCGGCGCTTACTACCAATGAAATAGCGCTGCTGCGGCTCCAGTCCCCCTCCCTCCTCCTCCTTGTCCGATGCCTGCACAGAGGGAGCTGCACGAGGAGCCTGACTGCCAGCGGGGAGATGGTAAGTATCTCTCTCTCTCTCTCTCTCAGGGGGACAGCGTCTGCCATAATGTGTAAAAAGAGGGACCGGCTGCCGCAATGTGTAAAAAGAGGGACCGGCTGCCGCAATGTGTAAAAAGGGGGACTGGGGCTGCCGCAATGTGTAAAAAGGGGGACTGGCTGCCGCAATGTGTAAAAAGGGGGACTGGGGCTGCCGCAATGTGTAAAAAGGGGGACTGTGGCTGCCGCAATGTGTAAAAAGGGGGACTGGCTGCCGCAATGTGTGAAAAGGGGACTGGGGCTGCCGCAATGTGTGAAAAGGGGACTGGGGCTGCCGCAATGTGTAAAAAGGGGGACTGGGGCTGCCGCAATGTGTAAAAAGGGGGACTGGGGCTGCCGCGAAGTGTAAAAAGGGGGACTGGGGCTGCCGCAATGTGTAAAAAGGGGGACTGGCTGCCGCAATGTGTAAAAAGGGGACTGGGTGCTGCAGTGTGTAAAAAGGGGGACTGGGTGCCGCAATGTGTAAAAAAGGGGGACTGGGTGCCGCAATGTGTAAAAACGGGGACGCTGTCTGCCGTAATGTGTAAAAAGGGGGACTGTCTGCTGTAATGTGTAAAAAGGGGGACGCTGTCTGCCGTAATGTGTAAAAAGGGGGACTGTCTGCTGTAATGTGTAAAAAGGGGGACGCTGTCTGCTGTAATGTATAAAAGGGGCTCTACCTGGTGTAGTGGCCCTACTGTGCAGCGTAATTTGAATAATGGAGACTACTGTGCACCATAGTATGAATTGCTATTATTTTGTGGCCATGCCCCTTCCCCATAAAGCCACGCCCCTATATATTTTTCGCACGCACTGCCCCTGTCTTGCATGGGAGGGGGGGGCGCCAATGTCATTTCTTGCACATAGCGCTAAAATGCCTAGTTACGGCACTGCCCGTCTCAACTCCCTATTTTGGGTATCCAAACTCCTGCTGGGACGCCCAATTTATACACAATTCTTCCAGGCACCTTAGGCGGCGAGAGAGAAAAAATGTGTGTCCTCCGCGATAATAACAATTGAATCGGCCCCAATGTTTTTGCGGTGTTACGAGAATTAAGCAAACTAATGCTATTTTCTGGAAAGCCAGGCATACCGTAGTTGGGTTCTGCATTTAAAAAAGAAAAAAAAAAGGATTTCTTGGTGGTGGCTTCAATACAAGAGGATTTATGATTGGAGATACTGATCGCAGTTTACGTACATCCAAGTACAGACTTTACACCATATCCCAGCAGTTAGCAGTGGCAAAACAGATACTGCAGACCTTAGTAATCACAGCCACCTTCAAATGAGTTTACAGAAGAGGTCCACTCATCTTTTATTTACTTCTGTGAAGTTCAACCCACAGGGTGGTGGGCAAAACATTGGAAAGGTCTACCATTAACTACAGACATGTACGGAATTCCATAAATTTCTAAGATGAACATCTCCTACATAACTTTGGTGAGCTGACCACGGCACTAGCCTGTTCACAGCAGAACAGGACAAATTTCACTTATGACATTCAAGGTGTTTAAACTCATGTTTAGGGTTCACTATACCAACGCAATCAGCAAGAAAAAGATTAACTATGAAAAACACTGCTATGGTGTGTCATGTGAGAAAATGATCAAATATTTAATCACATGACCTTCATGAGAAACATTTAGCCGCCAGAAGCAGGTGAGATTTAATGACGAGAAACCATTCATACCACTTTCTTATACACATGATCCCAGTAAAGAGGTTTAGCAATATAGAAAAAAAACTAGTTAAAAATCAAACAGCAAATAAGTAAATATTTAATTGCACAAGTATTCAAAAATAGTTTTATTGAGACATAATAAAACGTAGCTGTATTTCCACATACAGAATAATGAAGGCATGTCATTGCTGTATTATTAGCAGATAAAAGAAAGCTCTGTGTTTGCACACTGGAAGTAACAACATGCAGGCATAAGCATACCCCTATATATCTCTAAATTGTGGACCTCATATAGAGATGGGCGCAGAACGTTGCATCCGCAGCAAGATCTGTGTCCATCTCCTCACATGCTGGGGTGCCACCCAGCATAGGGCAAGGCCACCCGGCATGTGCGTCGCCGCCTACCGATGCACTGAGGACGCATAGATTGATAACGGCGGGGTCAACCACCGTTCACCTTGCGGCCACATCCTGGGCCGGTACATGTGTGCACACCCCCTGGATGTGAACATGTGGCTGCGTCCAGGTCTAAATGAACCCGTGTCCACTCGATGGTGGGACATCTTTGAAGGTATGTGGTCCTTGTACAATAGGTGGGAGCATCTTTGAAGGTATATTGTCCTGGTGCTATAGGTGTGCCATGGTTTATATTCATTTAACACTGAGACTGGGTCCTTAGAAAGAGTTGTGGTTACAGTGTTATTTTGATGAGAAACAGACAATTTTAAGAAGAACACCGGGAATTAAGCAGCTATAGACTCAGAGAAATAGTTTACATAACTGAAATTCCTGTATGTGTAGCCACTTTTCAACAAATGCAGATTTCTGGATTTAGATTCTAGACAGCACATGAAGACGAGAAAGAGGAAAGGCAAAAATGAAGAAGCGATTGGTAAGAAGTAGGACAATAATTTTGGGTACTGTCACCCTAGTGTATTAGGGCATTGCCATGAGAAATGTCATGGCTAAGTGGAAAATTGAAGCCTGAAAACAATACTTCTAGGAATGTCAAAAAGACAAAAGGGGCTAGACAGACAGAAATCTCAAGTAACGTCAATCCACAGATGTAATTACCAAACTATAGAAATTCTAGGTTTCAGTGAAGACTAGGCTGCTGCTGATGGATAGAGAACGGAAGAAAACATCTGTTGAACATCGAGTAGACATTGTAAGGGTAATACAGGTTGAGTATCCCATATCCAAAATGCTTGGGACCAGAAGTATTTTGGATATCGGATTATTCCGTATTTTGGAATAATTGCATAACATAATGAGATATCATGGGGATGGGACCCAAGTCTAATCACAGAATGCATTTATCTTTCATATACACCTTATAGACACAGCCTGAAGGCAACTTTAGCCAATATTTTTAATAACCTTGTGCATTAAACAAAATGTGTGATCATTCACACAATTCATTTATGTTTCATATACACCTTATACACACAGCCTGAAGGTCATTTAATACAATGTTTTTAATAACTTTGTGTATTAAACAAAGTTTGTGTACATTGAGCCATCAGAAAACTAAGGTTTCACTATCTCACTCAAAAAATTCCGTATTTCGGAATATTTGGATATGGGATACTCAACCTGTACATGTAGAGATGTAATTAGCTACCTAGTACCACTTCTACAAGTCTTCGCATATTGCAAGTTGCCTGTCCCATAACGTTCAACATGCTAAAAGGTATCTGAATGACCCCAGGTCTTCAAGCTTCAGATAAATAAGAATTTACTCACCGGTAATTCTATTTCTCGTAGTCCGTAGTGGATGCTGGGGACTCCGTAAGGAACATGGGGAATAGCGGCTCCGCAGGAGACTGGGCACAACTAAGAAAGATTTAGGACTACCTGGTGTGCACTGACTCCTCCCTCTATGCCCCTCCTCCAGACCTCAGTTAGGAAACTGTGCCCGGAAGAGCTGACACTACAAGGAAAGGATTTTGGAATCCCGGGTAAGACTCATACCAGCCACACCAATCACACCGTACAACTCGTGATACTATACCCAGTGAACAGTATGAATAACAACTGAGCCTCTCAAACAGATGGCTCCAAACAATAACTCTTTAGTTAGGCAATAACTATATACAAGTATTGCAGACAATCCGCACTTGGGATGGGCGCCCAGCATCCACTACGGACTACGAGAAATAGAATTACCGGTGAGTAAATTCTTATTTTATCTGACGTCCTAGTGGATGCTGGGGACTCCGTAAGGACCATGGGGATTATACCAAAGCTCCCAAACGGGCGGGAGAGTGCGGATGACTCTGCAGCACCGAATGAGCAAACTCAAGGTCCTCCTCAGCCAGGGTATCAAACTTGTAGAATTTAGCAAATGTGTTTGAACCCGACCAAGTAGCAGCTCGGCAAAGTTGTAAAGCCGAGACCCCTCGGGCAGCCGCCCAAGAAGAGGCCACTTTCCTCGTGGAATGGGCTTTTACAGATTTAGGATGCGGCAGTCCAGCCGCAGAATGTGCAAGCTGAATCGTACTACAGATCCAGCGAGCAATAGACTGCTTTGAAGCAGGAGCACCCAGCTTGTTGGGCGCATACAGGATAAATAGCGAGTCAGTTTTCCTGACTCCAGCCGTCCTGGAAACATAGATTTTCAGGGCTCTGACTACGTCCAGCAACTTGGAATCCTCCAAGTCCTTAGTAGCCGCAGGCACCACAATAGGTTGGTTCAAATGAAAAGCTGATACCACCTTAGGAAGAAATTGGGGACGAGTCCTCAATTCCGCCCTATCCATATGGAAAATCAGATAAGGGCTTTTACATGACAAAGCCGCCAATTCTGACACACGCCTGGCCGAAGCCAAGGCCAACAGCATGACCACTTTCCACGTGAGATATTTTAGTTCCACGGTTTTAAGTGGCTCAAACCAATGTGACTTAAGGAAATTCAACACCACGTTGAGATCCCAAGGTGCCACTGGAGGCACAAAAGGGGGCTGGATATGCAGCACTCCTTTAACAAACGTCTGAACTTCAGGCAGTGAAGCCAGTTCTTTTTGGAAGAAAATCGACAGAGCCGAAATCTGGACCTTAATGGAACCCAATTTTAGGCCCATAGTCACCCCTGACTGTAGGAAGTGCAGAAATCGACCCAGCTGAAATTCCTCCGTTGGGGCCCTTCTGGCCTCACACCACGCAACATATTTTTCGCCATATGCGGTGATAATGGTTTGCGGTCACCTCCTTCCTAGCTTTAATCAGCGTAGGGATGACTTCCTCCGGAATGCCCTTTTCCTTCAGGATCCGGCGTTCAACCGCCATGCCGTCAAACGCAGCCGCGGTAAGTCTTGGAGCAGACAGGGTCTCTGCAGCAGCAGGTCCTGTCTGAGCGGCAGAGGCCATGGGTCCTCTGAGATCATTTCTTGAAGTTCTGGGTACCAAGCTCTTCTTGGCCAATCCGGAACCACAAGTATAGTTCTTACTCCTCGCCTTCTTATTATTCTCAGTACCTTTGGTATGAGAGGCAGAGGAGGGAACACATAAACCGACTGGTACAGCCACGGTGTCACTAGAGCGTCCACAGCCATCGCCTGAGGGTCCCTTGACCTGGCGCAATATCTCTTTAGCTTTTTGTTGAGGCGGGACGCCATCATGTCCACCAGTGGCCTTTCCCAACGGTTTACCAACAGTAGGAAGACTTCTGGATGAAGTCCCCACTCTCCTGGGTGTAGGTCGTGTCTGCTGAGGAAGTCTGCTTCCCAGTTGTCCACTCCCGGAATGAACACTGCTGACAGTGCTAGTACGTGATTTTCCGCCCATCGGAGAATCCTTGTGGCTTCTGCCGTTGCCATCCTGCTTCTTGTGCCGCCCTGTCGGTTAACATGGGCGACTGCCGTGATGTTGTCTGACTTGATCAGTACCGGCTGGTTTTGAAGCAGGGGTCTTGCCTGACTTAGGGCATTGTAAATGGCCCTTAGTTCCAGAATATTTATATGTAGGGAAGTCTCCTGACTTGACCATAGTCCTTGGAAGTTTCTTCCCTGTGTGACTGCTCCCCAGCCTCGAAGGCTGGCATCCGTGGTCACCAGGACCCAGTCCTGTATGCCGAATCTGCGGCCCTCTAGAAGATGAGCACTCTGCAGCCACCACAGTAGAGACACCCTGGTCCTTGGAGACAGGGTTATCATTTGATGCATCTGAAGATGCGATCCCGACCACTTGTCCAAGAGGTCCCACTGGAAGGTCCTCGCATGGAACCTGCCGAATGGAATTGCTTCGTATGAAGCCACCATTTTTTCCAGGACTCGTGTGCAACGATGCACCGATACCCGTTTTGGTTTTAGGAGGTCTCTGACTAGAGATGACAGCTCCTTGGCTTTCTCCTGCGGGAGAAACACTTTTTTCAGTTCTGTGTCCAAAATCATCCCCAGGAACAGTAAACGAGTGGAAGGAACCAGCTGTGACTTTGGAATGTTCAGAATCCAGCCATGCTGTTGTAGCACCTCCTGAGATAGTGCTACTCCGACCAGTAACTGCTCCCTGAACCTCGCCTTTATAAGGAGATCGTCCAAGTATGGGATAATTAAAACTCCCTTTTTTCGAAGGAGTATCATCATTTCTGCCATTACCTTGGTAAACACCCTCGGTGCCGTGGACAGTCCAAACGGTAGTGTCTGGAATTGGTAATGGCAATCCTGTACCACAAATCTGAGGTACTCCTGGTGAGGAAGGTAAATAGGGACATGCAGGTAAGCATCCTTGATGTCCAGGGATACCATGTAATCCCCCTCGTCCAGGCTTGCAATAACCGCCCTGAGCGATTCCATCTTGAACTTGAATTTTGTTATGTAAGTGTTCAAGGATTTCAAATTTAAAATGGGTCTCACCGAACAGTCTGGTTTCGGTACCACAAACAGTGTGGAATAGTAGCCCCGGCCTTGTTGAAGTAGGGGTACCTTGACTATCACCTGCTGGGAATACAGCTTGTGAATGGCCTCTAGCACAGCCTCCCTGCCCGATGGAGTCGTCGGTAAGGCTGATTTGTGGAAACGGCGGGGGGGCGGCGCCTCGAATTCCAGCTTGTACCCCTGAGATACTACTTGAAGGATCCAGGGATCCACCCGTGAGCGAGCCCACTGATCGCTGAAATTTTTGAGGCGGCCCCCCACCGTACCTGGCTCCGCCTGTGGAGCCCCACCGTCATGCGGCTGATTTGGAAGAAGCGGGGGAGGACTTTTGGTCCTGGGAACCGGCTGTGTGTTGCAGCTTTTTCCCCCTTCCTCTGCCTCTAGACAGAAAGGACCCGCCTTTTCCGCGCCTGTTTTTCTGGGGTCGAAAGGACTGTACTTGGTAATACGGTGCTTTCTTAGGCTGTGAGGGGACATGGGGCAAAAATGCAGACTTCCCAGCCGTTGCTGTGGAAACAAGGTCTGAGAGACCGTCCCTGAATAACTCCTCACCCTTATAAGGCAAAACTTCCATGTGCCTTTTAGAATCTGCATCTCCTGTCCACTGCCGAGTCCATAAGCCTCTCCTAGCAGAGATGGACAAAGCACTTATTCTAGATGCCAGCCGGCAGATCTCCCTCTGTGCATCTCTCATGTATAAGACCGAGTCTTTTATATGCTCTATGGTTAGCAATATAGTGTCTCTGTCTAGGGTGTCAATATTTTCCGACAGGGAATCTGACCAAGCAGCACTGCACATCCAGGCTGAGGCAATAGCTGGTCTCAGTATAACACCAGTGTGTGTGTAAATAGAAAGCAGGAGGCTATCCTAAAATCTATCAGCAGGTTCCTTTAGGGCGGCCGTATCCGGAGACGGTAGTGCCACCTTTTTAGACAAACGTGTGAGCGCTTTATCCACCCTAGGGGGAGTTTCCCAACGTGACCTATCCTCTGACGAGAAAGGGAACGCCATTAGTAATTTTTTTGAAATCACCAATTTTTTTATCGTGGGAAAGCCCACGCTTCTTCACACACCTCATTCAATTCCTCAGATGGGGGAAAAACTATAGGTAGTTTTTTCTCCCCAAACATAATACCCTTCTCTGAGGCACCCGGGTTTATATCAGTAAGGTGTAATACCTCTTTCATTGCCTCAATCATGCCACAAATGGCCCTAGTGGACATTAAATTTGACTCATCGTCGTCGACACTTGCATCAGTATCCGTGTCGACATCTGTGTCTGCCATCTGAGGTAGTGGTCGTTTCAGGGCCCCTGACGGCCTTTGAATCGTCTGGGCAGGCACGAGCTGAGAAGCCGGCTGTCCCGCATTTGGCATGTCGTCAAATTTTTTATGTAAGGAGTCGACACTTGCACGTAATTCGTTCCATAAGTCCATCCACTCAGGTGTCTGCCCCGCAGGGGGTAACATCACATTAATAGGCATCTGCTCCGCCTCCACATAAGTCTCCTCATCAAACATGTCGACACAGCCGTACCGACACACCGCACACACACAGGGAATGCTCTTACAAGGAGACAGGACCCCACAAAAGCCCTTTGGGGAGACAGAGAGAAAGTATGCCAGCACACACCAGAGCGCTATAATAATACAGGGACTAACTGAATTATGACCCTTTATAGCTGCTTATTATATTAAACTGCGCCCAAATTTAGTGCCCCCCTCTCTTTTTTACCCTTTCCGTAGTGTAGACTGCAGGGGAGAGTCAGGGAGCTTCCTTCCAGCGGAACTGTGAGGGAATAATGGCGCCAGTGTGCTGAGGGAGAAGGCTCCGCCCCTTTTTCGGCGGCCTTTCTCCCGCTTTTTTCTGTAATTCTGGCAGGGGTAATTACCACATATATAGCCTCTGGGACTATATATTGTGGTTATTTTTACCAGCCAAGGTGATATTATTGCTGCTCAGGGCGCCCCCCCCCAGCGCCCTGCACCCTCAGTGACCGGAGTGTGAAGTGTGTATGAGGAGCAATGGCGCACAGCTGCAGTGCTGTGCGCTACCTTGGTGAAGACAGGATGTCTTCATGCCGCCGATTTTCCGGACCATCTTCATGCTTCTGGCTCTGTAAGGGGGACGGCGGCGCGGCTCCGGGAACGAACACCAAGGACGAGTCCTGCGGTCGATCCCTCTGGAGCTAATGGTGTCCAGTAGCCTAAGAAGCCCAAGCTAGCTGCAAGCAGGTAGGTTCGCTTCTTCTCCCCTTAGTCCCACGATGCAGTGAGCCTGTTGCCAGCAGGTCTCACTGTAAAATAAAAAACCTAATTTTAAACTTTCTTTCTAGCAGCTCAGGAGAGCTCCTAGTGTGCAACCAGCTCGGGCCGGGCACAGAAATCTAACTGAGGTCTGGAGGAGGGGCATAGAGGGAGGAGCCAGTGCACACCAGATAGTACCAAATCTTTCTTATAGAGTGCCCAGTCTCCTGCGGAGCCCGTCTATTCCCCATGGTCCTTACGGAGTCCCCAGCATCCACTAGGACGTTAGAGAAAACAGCTTGTGAATCGCCTCCAGCACTGCCTCCCTGTCCGTGGGAGCTGTCGGCAAGGCAGACTTGAGGAAACGGCGAGGGGGAGACGTCTCGAATTCCAGCTTGTACCCCTGAGATACTACTTGTAGAATCCAGGGATCCACCCGTGAACGAGCCCACTGGTCGCTGAAGTTCTTGAGACGGGCCCCCACCGTACCTGGCTCCGCCTGTGGAGCCCCAGCGTCATGCGGTGGACTTAGAGGAAGCGGGGGAGGACTTTTGTTCCTGGGAACTGGCTGTATGTTGCAGCTTTTTCCCTCTACCTCTGCCTCTGGGCAGAAAGGACGCGCCTCTAACCCGCTTGCCTTTCTGGGGCCGAAAGGACTGTACCTGATAATACGGTGCTTTCTTTGGCTGTGAGGGAACATGGGGTAAAAATGCTGACTTCCCAGCTGTCGCTGTGGAAACGAGGTCCAAGAGACCATCCCCAAACAACTCCTCACCCTTGTAAGGCAAAACTTCCATGTGCCTTTTAGAATCTGCATCTCCTGTCCACTGCCGAGTCCACAATCCTCTCCTGGCAGAAATGGACATTGCGTTTATTTTAGATGCCAGCCGGCAAATATCCCTCTGTGCATCTCTCATGTATAAGACAGCGTCTTTAATATGCTCTACGGTTAGCAAAATAGTGTCCCTATCTAGGGTATCAATGTTTTCCGACAGGGAATCTGACCACACAGCTGCAGCACTGCACATCCATGCTGAAGCAATAGTCGGTCTCAGTATAATTCCTGAGTGTGTATATACAGACTTCAGGATAGCCTCCTGCTTTCTATCCGCAGGTTCCTTTAGGGCGGCCGTGTCCGGAGACGGTAGTGCCACCTTTTTAGACAGACGTGTGAGCGCTTTATCCACCCTAGGGGATGTCTCCCAACGTGACCTGTCCTCTGGCGGGAAAGGGTACGCCATTAGTAACTTTTTAGAAATTACCAGTTTCTTATCGGGGGAAGCCCACACTTCTTCACACACTTCATTTAATTCATCAGATGGGGGAAACACCACTGGTAGCTTTTTCTCCCCAAACATAATACCCTTTTTTGTGGTACCTGGGGTAATATCAGAAATGTGCAACACATTTTTCATTGCCGTAATCATATAACGAATGGCTCTATTGGAATGTACACTAGTCTCATCGTCGTCGACACTGGAGTCAGTATCCGTGTCGACATCTGTGTCTGCCATCTGAGGTAGTGGGCGTTTTAGAGCCCCTGATGGCTTTTGAGACGCCTGGGCAGGCACGGGCTGAGCAGCCGGCTGTCGCACATCTGCTATGTCGTCAAACCTTTTATGTAAGAAGTTGACACTGTCGCGTAATTCCTTCCACATGTCCATCCATTCAGGTGTCGACCCCGCAGGGGGTGACATCACATTTATCGGCACCTGCTCCGCCTCCACATAAGCCTCCTCATTAAACATGTCGACACAGCCGTACCGACACACCGCACACACACACAGGGAATGCTCTGACTGAGGACAGGACCCCACAAAGTCCTTTGGGGAGACAGAGAGAGAGTATGCCAGCACACACCAGAGCGCTATATAATACAGGCATACACACTACACACAGTGATTTTTTCCCCTATAGCTGCTATAATACACAATTTTGCGCCTAAATTTAGTGCCCCCCCTCTCTTTTTTTACCCTATTGAGCCTGGAAACTGCAGGGGAGAGCCTGGGGAGCGTCCTTTCAGCAGAGTTGTGAGAGGAAATGGCGCCAGTGTGCTGAGGGAGATAGCCCCGCCCCCTTCACGGCGGACTTCTCCCGCTTTTTTCAGGATATTTTTGGCAGGGGGATTTTACACATATATAGTCTTCCTGACTATATTATGTGTTTATTTGTCAAGCTAAGGTATTTATATTGCAGCCCAGGGTGCCCCCCCCAGCGCCCTGCACCCATCAGTGACCGGAGTGTGAGGTGTGCATGGGGAGCAATGGCGCACAGCTGCAGTGCTGTGCGCTACCTTAACGAAGACCGGAGTCTTCAGCTGCCGATTCTTGCTTCTGGCTCTGCAAGGGGGACGGCGGTGCGGCTCCGGGACCGGACGACCGAGGCTGGGCCTGTGTTCGATCCCTCTGGAGCTAATGGTGTCCAGTAGCCTAAGAAGCCCAACCTAGCTGCAAGCAGGTAGGTTCACTTCTTCTCCCCTCAGTCCCTCGAAGCAGTGAGTCTGTTGCCAGCAGATCTCACTGAAAATAAAAAACCTAAATATACTTTCTTTCTAAGAGCTCAGGAGAGCCCCTAGTGTGCAACCAGCTCGGTCGGGCACAAAATTCTAACTGAGATCTGGAGGAGGGGCATAGAGGGAGGAGCCAGTGCACACCAGGTAGTCCTAAATCTTTCTTAGTAGTGCCCAGTCTCCTGCGGAGCCGCTATTCCCCATGGTCCTTACGGAGTCCCCAGCATCCACTAGGACGTCAGAGAAATAGGGACTTATAACTGCTGGTATTGCCAATGGTACATAGACAGATAAAACACTGAAGTGTTACACTATGGGGTAAATTTACTAAGATTCGTATTTTCCCGTTTGAGGTCAAAGTTCAATCACGAATGACATCGAAAGTGTAAATATGCAACTTTTTGAATTGATTACGACTAATTTACTAAGCTGCCGTATTCTGCATTTTCGGGTTTTCCGATGTCGATGTCATTCGATTTTTTTGGCAGTGTTTTACGTGAGTGACTTGTAAAACACTGCCGACTTTAATACAATGAATCTCGGCCGGATCTGAGAGATCCGTGCTGGGCTTCATTGTGCACCTTGTTAAAAAATAAGAATTTACTTACCGATAATTCTATTTCTCGTAGTCCGTAGTGGATGCTGGGGACTCCGTAAGGACCATGGGGAATAGCGTCTCCGCAGGAGACTGGGCACATCTAAAGAAAGCTTTAGGACTATGTGGTGTGCACTGGCTCCTCCCCCTATGACCCTCCTCCAAGCCTCTGTTAGGATACTGTGCCCGGACGAGCGTACACAATAAGGAAGGATTTTGAATCCCGGGTAAGACTCATACCAGCCACACCAATCACACCGTACAACTTGTGATCTGAACCCAGTTAACAGCATGATAACAGAGGAGCCTCTAGAAAAGATGGCTCACTACAGCAATAACCCGATTTTTTGGTAACAATAACTATGTACCAGTATTGCAGACAATCCGCACTTGGGATGGGCGCCCAGCATCCACTACGGACTACGAGAAATAGAATTATCGGTAAGTAAATTCTTATTTTCTCGAACGTCCTAAGTGGATGCTGGGGACTCCGTAAGGACCATGGGGATTATACCAAAGCTCCCAAACGGGCGGGAGAGTGCGGATGACTCTGCAGCACCAAATGAGAGAACTCCAGGTCCTCCTCAGCCAGGGTATCAATTTTGTAGAATTTTACAAACGTATTTGCTCCTGACCAAGTAGCTGCTCGGCAAAGTTGTAAAGCCGAGACCCCTCGGGCAGCCGCCCAAGATGAGCCCACCTTCCTTGTGGAGTGGGCATTTACAGATTTTTGGCTGTGGCAGGCCTGCCACCGAAAGTGCAAGCTGAATTGTACTACAAATCCAACGAGCAATAGTCTGCTTAGAAGCAGGAGCACCCAGCTTGTTGGGTGCATACAGGATAAACAGCGAGTCAGTTTTCCTGACTCCAGCCGTCCTGGAAACATATATTTTCAGGGCCCTGACAACGTCTAGCAACTTGGAGTCCTCCAAGTCCCTAGTAGCCGCAGGCACCACAATAGGTTGGTTCAGGTGAAACGCTGAAACCACCTTAGGGAGAAACTGAGGACGAGTCCTCAATTCCGCCCTGTCCGAATGGAAAATCAGATAAGGGCTTTTACAGGATAAAGCCGCCAATTCTGACACGCGCCTGGCCCAGGCCAGGGCCAACAGCATGACCACTTTCCATGTGAGATATTTTAACTCCACAGATTTAAGTGGTTCAAACCCATGTGACTTTTGGAACCCAAAAACTACATTGAGATCCCAAAGTGCCACTGAAGGCACAAAAGGAGGCTGTATATGCAGTACCCCTTTTACAAACGTCTGAACTTCAGGAACTGAAGCTAGTTCTTTTTGGAAGAAAATTGACAGGGCCGAAATTTGAACCTTAATGGACCCCAATTTCAGGCCCATAGACACTCCTGTTTGCAGGAAATGTAGGAAACGACCCAGTTGAATTTCCTCCGTCGGGCCTTACTGGCCTCGCACCACGCAACATATTTTCGCCAAATGCGGTGATAATGTTTTGCGGTTACCTCCTTCCTGGCTTTGATCAGGATAGGGATGACTTCATCCGGAATGCCTTTTCAGGATCCGGCGTTCAACCGCCATGCCGTCAAACGCAGCCGCGGTAAGTCTTGGAACAGACAGGGTCCTTGCTGGAGCAGGTCCCTTCTTAGAGGTAGAGGCCACGGATCCTCCGTGAGCATCTCTTGAAGTTTCGGTTACCAAGTCCTTCTTGGCCAATCCGGAGCCACGAATATAGTGCTTACTCCTCTCCATCTTATCAATCTCAGTACCTTTGGTATGAGAGGCAGAGGAGGGAACACATACACTGACTGGTACACCCACGGTGTTACCAGAACGTCTACAGCTATTGCCCGAGGGTCCCTTGACCTGGCGCAATACCTGTTGAGTTTTTCCCAACGGTTTATAATCATGTGGAAGACTTCTGGGTGAAGTCCCCACTCTCCCGGGTGGAGGTCGTGCTGAGGAAGTCTGCTTCCCAGTTGTCCACTCCCGGAATGAATACTGCTGACAGTGCTATCACATGATTTTCCGCCCAGCGAAGAATCCTTGCAGCTTCTGCCATTGCCCTCCTGCTTCTTGTGCCACCCTGTCTGTTTACGTGGGTGACTGCCGTGATGTTGTCCGACTGGATCAACACCGGCTGACCTTGAAGCAGAGGTCTTGCTAAGCTTAGAGCATTGTAAATGGCCCTTAGCTTCAGGATATTTATGTGAAGTGATGTCTCCAGACTTGACCATAAGCCCTGGATATTCCTTCCCTGTGTGACTGCTCCCCAGCCTCGCAGGCTGGCATCCGTGGTCACCAGGACCCAGTCCTGAATGCCGAATCTGCGGCCCTCTAGAAGATGAGCACTCTGCAACCACCACAGGAGGGACACCCTTGTCCTTGGTGACAGGGTTATCCGCTGATGCATCTGAAAATGCGACCCGGACCATTTGTCCAGCAGGTCCCACTGGAAAGTTCTTGCGTGGAATCTGCCGAATGGGATTGCTTCGTAGGAAGCCACCATTTTACCCAGAACCCTTGTGCATTGATGCACTGAGACTTTGCTCGGTTTTAGGAGGTTCCTGACTAGCTCGGATAACTCCCTGGCTTTCTCCTCCGGGAGAAAAGCCTTTTTCTGGACTGTGTCCAGGATCATCCCTAGGAACAGAAGACAAGTCGTCGGAACCAGCTGCGATTTTGGAATATTGAGAATCCAATCGTGCTGCCGCAACACTACCTGAAATAGTGCTACACCGACCTCCAACTGTTCCCTGGATCTTACCCTTATCAGGGAATCGTCCAAGTAAAGGATAACTAAAATTCCCTTCCTTCGAAGGAATATCATCATTTCGGCCATTACCTTGGTAAAGACCCGGGGTGCCGTGGACCATCCATACGGCAGCGTCTGAACTGATAGTGACAGTTCTGTACCATAAACCTGAGATACCTTCATGTCAAAATTTACCCTTCTCATCAAGGGTAAGTATCCTTGATGTCCCGAGACATCATGTAGTCCCCTTCTTCCAGGTTCGCAATCACTGCTCTGAGTGACTCAATCTTGAATTTGAACCTCTGTATGTAAGTGTTCAAAGATTTTAGATTTAGAATCGGTCTCACCGAGCCGTCCGGCTTCGGTACCACAACAGTGTGGAATAATACCCCGTTCCCTGTTGCAGGAGGGGTACCTTGTTATCACCTGCTGGGAATACAGCTTGTGAATGGGCTTCCAAAACAGTCTCCCTGTCAGAAGGAGACATTGGTAAAGCCGACTTTAGGAAACGGCGAGGGGGAGACGTCTCGAATTCTAATTTGTACCCCTGAGATATCACCTGAAGGATCCAGGGGTCTACTTGCGAGTGAGCCCACTGCGCGCTGAAATTCATTGAGACGGGCCCCCCACCGTGCCTGATTCTGCTTGTAAAGCCCCAGCGTCATACTGAGGGCTTGGCAGAGGCGGGAGAGGGTTTCTGTTCCTGGGAACTGGCTGATTTCTGCAGCCTTTTTCCTCTCCCTCTGTCACGGGGCAGAAATGAGGAATCTTTTGCCCGCTTGTCCACGAAAAGACTGCGCCTGATAATACGGCGTCTTCTCATGTTGAGAGGCGACCTGGGGTACAAACGTGGATTTCCCAGCTGTTGCCGTGGCCACCAGGTCTGAAAGACCGATCCCAAATAACTCCTCCCTTTAATAAGGCAATACTTCCAAATGCCGTTTGGAATCCGCATCACCTGACCACTGTCGTGTCCATAACCCTCTACTGGCAGAAATGGACAACGCACTTAGACTTGATGCCAGTCGGCAAATATTCCGCTGTGCATCACGCATATATAGAAATGCATCTTTTAAATGCTCTATAGGCAATAATATACTGTCCCTATCTAGGGTATCAATATTTTCAGT
Source organism: Pseudophryne corroboree (assembly GCF_028390025.1). NCBI lineage: Eukaryota > Metazoa > Chordata > Amphibia > Anura > Myobatrachidae > Pseudophryne > Pseudophryne corroboree. The sequence goes on along the minus strand of NC_086444.1, from coordinate 111,681,373 downwards.
CAGGGAATCCGACCACGCCAACCCAGCACTGCACATCCAGGCTGAGGCGATTGCTGGTCGCAGTATAACACCAGTATGTGTGTAAATACATTTTAGGATACCCTCCTGCTTTCTATCAGCAGGATCCTTAAGGGCGGCCATCTCAGGAGAGGGTAGAGCCCTTACAAGCGTGTGAGCGCTTTATCCCCCCTAGGAGGTGTTTCCCAACGCACCCTAACCTCTGCGGGAAAGGATATAATGCCAATAACATTTTAGAAATGATCAGTTGTTATCGGGGGAAAACCACGCATCATCACACACCTCATTTAATTTCTCAGATTCAGGAAAACTACAGGTAGTTTTTCCTCACCGAACATAATACCCCTTTTTGGTGGTACTCGTATTATCAGAAATGTGTAAAACATTTTTCATTGCCTCAATCATGTAACGTGTGGCCCTACTGGAAGTCACATTTGTCTCTTCACCGTCGACACTGGAGTCAGTATCCGTGTCGGCGTCTATAACTGCCATCTGAGGTAACGGGCGCTTTAGAGCCCCTGACGGCCTATGAGACGTCTGGACAGGCACAAGCTGAGTAGCCGGCTGTCTCATGTCAACCACTGTCTTTTATACAGAGCTGACACTGTCATGTAATTCCTTCCAACAGTTCATCCACTCAGGTGTCGACCCCCTAGGGGGTGACATCACTATTACAGGCAATCTGCTCCGTCTCCACATTTTTCTCCTCATACATGTCGACACAAATGTACCGACATACAGCACACACACAGGGAATGCTCTGATAGAGGACAGGACCCCACTAGCCCTTTGGGGAGACAGAGGGAGAGTTTGCCAGCACACACCAGAGCGCTATATATATACAGGGATAACCTTATATAAGTGTTTTTCCCCTTATAGCTGCTGTATCTTTAATACTGCGCGTAATTAGTGCCCCCCCTCTCTTTTATAACCCTTTCTGTAGTGTATATGACTGCAGGGGAGAGACAGGGAGCTTCCCTCCAATGGAGCTGTGAGGGAAAATGGCGCCAGTGTGCTGAGGAGATAGGCTCCGCCCCCTTATCGGCGGCCTTATCTCCCGTTTTTCTATGTATTTTGGCAGGGGTTAAATGCATCCATATAGCCCAGGAGCTATATGTGATGCATTCTTTTGCCATCCAAGGTGTTTATTATTGCGTCTCAGGGCGCTCCCCCCCAGCGCCCTGCACCCTCAGTGACCGGAGTGTGAAGTGTGCCGAGAGCAATGGCGCACAGCTGCAGTGCTGTGCGCTACCTTGTTGAAGACAGGACGTCTTCTGCCGCCGATTTTCCGGACCTCTTCTGCCTTCTGGCTCTGTAAGGGGGCCGGCGGCGCGGCTCTGGGACCCATCCAGGCTGGGCCTGTGATCGTCCCTCTGGAGCTAATGTCCAGTAGCCTAAGAAGCCCAATCCACTCTGCACGCAGGTGAGTTCGCTTCTTCTCCCCTTAGTCCCTCGATGCAGTGAGCCTGTTGCCAGCAGGTCTCACTGAAAATAAAAAACCTAAACTAAAACTTTCACTAAGAAGCTCAGGAGAGCCCCTAGTGTGCACCCTTCTCGTTCTGGCACAGAGATCTAACTGAGGCTTGGAGGAGGGTCATAGGGGGAGGAGCCAGTGCACACCACATAGTACTAAAGCTTTCTTTAGATGTGCCCAGTCTCCTGCGGAGCCGCTATTCCCCATGGTCCTTACGGAGTCCCCAGCATCCACTTAGGACGTTAGAGAAATAAAAAATATGTTTAAATGTTAAAAAAAAAATTGCGTGGGGTCCCCGCTCCTAAGCCAAACCAGCCTCGGGCTCTTTGAGCCGATCCTGGTTGCAGAAATATGGGGAAAAATGGACAGGGGTTCCCCCATATTTAAACAACCAGCATCGGGCTCTGCGCCTGGTCCTGGTTCCAAAAATACGGGGGACAAAAAGCGTAGGGGTCCCCCGTACTTTAGAAACCAGCACCGGGCTCCACTAGCTGGACAGATAATGCCACAGCCGGGGGTCACTTTTATACAGTGCCTTGCGGCCGTGGCATCAAATATCCAACTAGTCACCCCTGGCCGGGGTACCCTGGGGGAGTGGGGACCCCTTCAATCAAGGGGTCCCCCCCCAGCCACCCAAGGGCCAAGGGTACCTGTAGTACTACTACTAAAAAAATACCCCAATAAAGACAACACACACACACCTTGAAAGTATAACTTTAATACATCCATCCACACCTCCATATACACATACTTAACTTATGTTCCCACGCAGGTCGGTCCTCTTCTCCAGTAGAATCCATGGTGTACCTGTTGAAAAAATCCTACTCACCAAATCCAGTGTAGAGGGCTCCTCGGATAATCCATTTGTAATCCACGTACTTGTAAAAATAAAAAAACGGGACCCCTTTCCCCGAAGGAGAAGAGGACCGACCCTCGTGTGAACATAAGGTAAGTATGTGTATATGGAGGTGTGTATGTATGTATTAAAGTTATACTTTCAAGGTGTGTGTGTAATGTCTTTATCGGGGTATTTTTTTTAGTAGTAGTACTACAGGTACCAGCGGGCCCGGTTTTCCGCCGCATGCTGGTACTTGTGGTTCTCCAAGTACCAGCTTGCGGGGGAGGCTTGCTGGGACTTGTAGTACTGCTACTAAAAACAATATTCATTACTTTCAACAAAGGCTATCAGCCTCCCATCCGCAGCCCATTGGATGGGGGGGGCAGCCTCGGGCTTCACCCCTGGCCCTTGGGTGGCTGGGGGGGGGGACCCCTTGATTGAAGGGGTCCCCACTCCCCCAGGGTACCCCGGCCAGGGGTGACTAGTTGGATATTTGATGCCACGGCCGCAAGGCACTGTATAAAAGTGACCCCCGGCTGTGGCATTATCTGTCCAGCTAGTGGAGCCCGATGCTGGTTTCAAAAATACGGGGGACCCCTACGCTTTTTGTCCCCCGTATTTTTGGAACCAGGACCAGGCGCAGAGCCCGGTGCTGGTTGCTTAAATATGGGGGAACCCCTGTCAATTTTTTTCCCATATTTTTGCAACCAGGGCCGGCTCAAAGAGCCCGAGGCTGGTTTGGTTTAGCATTTTTTTTTTTGGAAAAATTATAACATTTCCCACCCCTTCCCACTGAAATACATGCACGGATCTCGTGGATCAGTGCATGCCTATACAAACACGGGATAAAAAAGCAGGTCTGTTTTTTTTTAGCACTTTTTCACGATTTGTATTTCATCACGGCAGTGTTTGGCTATTGTCGGCAGTGTTTGTGTTTTGCACTTTTTAGTAAATTCCCGATTTCTACCAAATTGCAGGCGTATTTGACCGATGGTGTATTGATTCGTGATTTTTTCCTAGGACTTCCAAAATATTACGAATGCCCTCATCACTGCCGTGATTTTTGCTTAGTAAATTACCGAGATGACACTTTGAAGAAAAAACGGCATCTCGGACAAAATCGGGACCTTAGTAAATATACCCCTATGTGTAAAATTGGAAATGTCAGGTGCCGGATATTGTTGGACTGGGCAGAGCAGATGGAATAGCACAAAATGAAGTCAATATGCAAAGGTCAGGGCAGGTAGTAGACAACTATACATTTCCGAATAATCTCAGGTCAAGAATGGCAACAAGCAAGAAGGATTTCACTTGCTTGCCTTTAAATTTTAAAGGTCACATCGGGTCACAACAAGAACACCCTCAAGAATACAGGTTCAGCAATTGAATAAGCAGAAATTACAATCAGCACAGGTGAAACAAAGAAAAAAACAATTGCCAGTGCTAAATGCATATGTCCATGGTGTGACAGAAAGTAGACTATAATAACGCAGTCAAAAACCACAATTAAACATGGATCATTGCAAGAAATTAAAAAAAAAAAAAAAAAAACATTTAGGATAAAAACAAATTACAAAAGGTTTTGGGCATTATAGTGAAACACTTCGTATAGCCACTAAAATCAAGTACCATTATAAAATGCACTTGATATGTCATAGGATAAAATGGATCCTCTTGAACTGGTGAATACAAAAACTAGCAGGCTTGGACTGTTGGACTGCACATCTGTCTAGGTGATATATGGAATGAAAGAACCATAATGAAAAGAGTGTCCATTTGTGAAGATAGGACTATGGGCCTAATTCAAGGTTGATTGCAAAAATAAGAATTTACTTACCGATAATTCTATTTCTCGGAGTCCGTAGTGGATGCTGGGGTTCCTGAAAGGACCATGGGGAATAGCGGCTCCGCAGGAGACAGGGCACAAAAAGTAAAGCTTTTCCAGATCAGGTGGTGTGCACTGGCTCCTCCCCCTATGACCCTCCTCCAGACTCCAGTTAGGTACTGTGCCCGGACGAGCGTACACAATAAGGGAGGATTTTGAATCCCGGGTAAGACTCATACCAGCCACACCAATCACACCGTACAACTTGTGATCTAAACCCAGTTAACAGTATGATAACAGAAGAGCCTCTGAAAGATGGCTCCCTAAACAATAACCCGAATTAGTTAACAATAACTATGTACAAGTATTGCAGATAATCCGCACTTGGGATGGGCGCCCAGCATCCACTACGGACTCCGAGAAATAGAATTATCGGTAAGTAAATTCTTATTTTCTCTATCGTCCTAGTGGATGCTGGGGTTCCTGAAAGGACCATGGGGATTATACCAAAGCTCCCAAACGGGCGGGAGAGTGCGGATGACTCTGCAGCACCGAATGAGAGAACTCCAGGTCCTCCTTTGCCAGGGTATCAAATTTGTAGAATTTTACAAACGTGTTCTCCCCTGACCACGTAGCTGCTCGGCAGAGTTGTAATGCCGAGACCCCTCGGGCAGCCGCCCAAGATGAGCCCACCTTCCTTGTGGAATGGGCCTTAACAGATTTAGGCTGTGGCAGGCCTGCCACAGAATGTGCAAGTTGAATTGTGTTACAAATCCAACGAGCAATCGACTGCTTAGAAGCAGGCGCACCCAACTTGTTGGGTGCATACAGTATAAACAGCGAGTCAGATTTTATGACTCCAGCCGTCCTTGAAATGTATATTTTTAAAGCTCTGACAACGTCCAACAACTTGGAGTCCTCCAAGTCGCTTGTAGCCGCAGGCACTACAATAGGCTGGTTCAGGTGAAACGCTGATACCACCTTAGGGAGAAAATGCGGACGCGTCCGCAGCTCTGCCCTATCCGAATGGAAAATTAAATAAGGGCTTTTATAAGATAAAACCGCCAGTTCAGATACTCTCCTGGCGGACGCCAGGGCCAGTAACATAGTCACTTTCCATGTGAGATATTTCAAATCCACATTTGTTTAGTGGTTCAAACCAATGGGATTTGAGGAAATCTAAAACTACATTTAGATTCCACGGTGCCACCGGAGGCACCACAGGAGGCTGTATATGCAGTACTCCTTTGACAAAAGTCTGGACCTCAGGAACTGAGGCCAATTCTTTTTGGAAGAATATTGACAGGGCCGAAATTTGAACCTTAATAGATCCCAATTTGAGACCCATAGACAATCCTGATTGCAGGAAATGTAGGAAACGACCCAGTTGAAATTCCTCCGTCGGAGCACTCCGATCCTCGCACCACGCAACATATTTCCGCCAAATGCGGTGATAATGCTTCGCGGTGACTTCCTTTCTTGCCTTAATCAAGGTAGGAATGACTTCTTCTGGAATGCCTTTTCCTTTTAGGATCTGGCGTTCAACCGCCATGCCGTCAAACGCAGCCGCGGTAAGTCTTGGAATAGACACGGTCCCTGCTGAAGCAGGTCCTGTCTTAGAGGTAGAGGCCACGGATCGTCCGTGACCATCTCTTGAAGTTCCGGGTACCAAGACCTTCTTGGCCAATCCGGAGCCACTAGTATCGTTCTTACTCCGCTTTGCCGTATGATTCTCAATACCTTTGGTATGAGAGGCAGAGGAGGAAACACATACACCGACTGGTACACCCAAGGTGTTACCAGCGCGTCCACAGCTATTGCCTGCGGATCGCTTGACCTGGCGCAATACCTGTCCAGTTTTTTGTTGAGGCGAGACGCCATCATGTCCACCATTGGTCTTTCCCAACGGTTTATTAGCATGTGGAAAACTTCTGGATGAAGTCCCCACTCTCCCGGGTGAAGATCGTGTCTGCTGAGGAAGTCTGCTTCCCAGTTGTCCACTCCCGGGATGAACACTGCTGACAGTGCTATCACGTGATTCTCCGCCCAGCGAAGGATCCTGGCAGCTTCTGCCATTGCACTCCTGCTTCTTGTGCCGCCCTGTCTGTTTACATGGGCGACTGCCGTGATGTTGTCCGACTGGATCAACACCGGTCTTCCTTGAAGCAGAGGTTCCGCCTGGCTTAGAGCATTGTAGATTGCTCTTAGTTCCAGAATGTTTATGTGAAGAGACTTTTCCAGGCTCGACCACACTCCCTGGAAGTTTCTTCCTTGTGTGACTGCTCCCCAGCCTCTCAGGCTGGCGTCCGTGGTCACCAGGATCCAATCCTGTATGCCGAATCTGCGGCCCTCCAATAGATGAGCCCTCTGCAACCACCACAGAAGAGATACCCTTGTCCTTGGAGACAGGGTTATCCGCAGGTGCATCTGAAGATGCGTGCATTGATGCACAGACACCTTTCCTGGTTTTAGGAGATTCCTGACCAGGTCGGATAACTCCTTGGCTTTTTCCTCGGGAAGAAAAACCTTTTCCTGAACCGTGTCCAGAATCATCCCTAGGAACAGCAGACGAGTTGTCGGCATTAATTTGGATTTTGGAATATTCAGAATCCATCCGTGCTGCTTTAGCACCTCTTGAGATATTGCTAATCCCATCTCTAGCTGTTCTCTGGACCTTGCCCTTATTAGGAGATCGTCCAAGTATGGGATAATTAATACGCCTTTTCTTCGAAGAAGAATCATCATCTCGGCCATTACCTTTGTAAAGACCCGAGGTGCCGTGGACAAACCAAACGGCAGCGTCTGAAACTGATAGTGACAGTTTTGTACAACGAACCTGAGGTACCCCTGGTGTGAGGGGTAAATTGGAACGTGGAGATACGCATCCTTGATGTCCAAGGATACCATAAAGTCCCCTTCTTCCAGGTTCGCTATCACTGCTCTGAGTGACTCCATCTTGAACTTGAACTTCTTTATGTACAGGTTCAAGGACTTCAGATTTAGAATAGGCCTTACCGAGCCATCTGGCTTCGGTACCACAAATAGAGTGGAATAATACCCCTTCCCTTGTTGTAGAAGAGGTACCTTGACTATCACCTGCTGAGAGTACAGCTTGTGAATGGCTTCCAAAACCGTCTCCCTTTCGGAAGGGGACGTTGGTAAAGCAGACTTCAGGAAACGGCGAGGTGGATCTGTCTCTAATTCCAACCTGTACCCCTGAGATATTATCTGCAGGATCCAGGGATCTACCTGCGAGTGAGCCCACTGCGCGCTGTAATTTTTGAGACGACCTCCCACCGTCCCCGAGTCCGCTTGAGAAGCCCCAGCGTCATGCTGAGGCTTTTGTAGAAGCCGGGGAGGGCTTCTGTTCCTGGGAAGGAGCTGCCTGTTGCTGTTTCTTCCCTCGACCTCTGCCTCGTGGCAGATATGAATAGCCCTTTGCTCTCTTATTTTTAAAGGAACGAAAGGACTGCGGTTGAAAAGTCGGTGCCTTTTTCTGTTGGGGAGTGACTTGAGGTAGAAAGGTGGATTTCCCGGCTGTAGCCGTGGCCACCAAATCTGATAGACCGACTCCAAATAACTCCTCCCCTTTATACGGCAAAACTTCCATATGCCGTTTTGAATCCGCATCGCCTGTCCACTGTCGCGTCCATAAAGCTCTTCTGGACGAAATGGACATAGCACTTACCCGTGATGCCAGTGTGCAGATATCCCTCTGTGCATCACGCATATAAAGAAATGCATCCTTTATTTGTTCTAACGACAGTAAAATATTGTCCCTGTCCAGGGTATCAATATTTTCAATCAGGGACTCTGACCAAACTACCCCAGCACTGCACATCCAGGCAGTCGCTATAGCTGGTCGTAGTATAACACCTGCATGTGTGTATATACTTTTTTGGATATTTTCCATCCTCCTATCTGATGGATCTTTAAGTGCGGCCGTCTCAGGAGAAGGTAACGCCACTTGTTTTGATAAGCGTGTTAGCGCCTTGTCCACCCTAGGAGGTGTTTCCCAGCGCTCCCTAACCTCTGGCGGGAAAGGGTATAATGCCAATAATTTCTTTGAAATTATCAGCTTTTTATCAGGGGCAACCCACGCTTCATCACACACGTCATTTAATTCTTCTGATTCAGGAAAAACTATAGGTAGTTTTTTCACACCCCACATAATACCCTGTTTAGTGGTACCTGTAGTATCAGCTAAATGTAACGCCTCCTTCATTGCCAAAATCATATAACGTGTGGCCCTACTGGAAAATACGGTTGATTCGTCACCACTGGAATCAGTGCCTGTGTCTGGGTCTGTGTCGACCGACTGAGGCAAAGGGCGTTTTACAGCCCCTGACGGTGTTTGAGGCGCCTGGACAGGCACTAATTGATTGTCCGGCCGCCTCATGTCGTCAAACGACTGCTTTAGCGTGTTGACACTATCCCGTAATTCCATAAATAAAGGCATCCATTCTGGTGTCGACCCCGTAGGAGGTGACATCCCCATATTTGGCAATTGCTCCGCCTCCACACCAATATCGTCCTCATACATGTCGACACACACGTACCGACACACAGCAGACACACAGGGAATGCTCTAAACGAAGACAGGACCCACTAGCCCTTTGGGGAGACAGAGGGAGAGTCTGCCAGCACACACCAAAAAGCGCTATATATGACAGGGATAGCCTTATAATAAGTGCTCCCTTATAGCTGCTTTATATATATCAAGATATTGCCATTAAATTTGCCCCCCCCTCTCTGTTTTACCCTGTTTCTGTAGTGCAGTGCAGGGGAGAGACCTGGGAGCCGTCCTGACCAGCGGAGCTGTGAGAGGAAATGGCGCCGTGTGCTGAGGAGATAGGCCCCGCCCCTTTTCCGGCGGGCTCGTCTCCCGCTATTTTGTGAATACAGGCAGGGGTTAAATATCTCCATATAGCCTCTGGGGGCTATATGTGAGGTATTTTTAGCCTTTATATAGGTTTACATTTGCCTCCCAGGGCGCCCCCCCCCCCAGCGCCCTGCACCCTCAGTGACTGCGTGTGAAGTGTGCTGAGAGGAAAATGGCGCACAGCTGCAGTGCTGTGCGCTACCTTTAGAAGACTGCAGGAGTCTTCAGCCGCCGATTCTGGACCTCTTCTTACTTCAGCATCTGCAAGGGGGCCGGCGGCGCGGCTCCGGTGACCATCCAGGCTGTACCTGTGATCGTCCCTCTGGAGCTGATGTCCAGTAGCCAAGAAGCCAATCCATCCTGCACGCAGGTGAGTTCACTTCTTCTCCCCTCTGTCCCTCGTTGCAGTGATCCTGTTGCCAGCAGGAATCACTGTAAAATAAAAAACCTAAGCTAAACTTTCTCTAAGCAGCTCTTTATGAGAGCCACCTAGAATTGCACCCTTCTCGGCCGGGCACAAAAATCTAACTGGAGTCTGGAGGAGTGTCATAGGGAGAGGAGCCAGTGCACACCACCTGATCTGGAAAAGCTTTACTTTTTGTGCCCTGTCTCCTGCGGAGCCGCTATTCCCCATGGTCCTTTCAGGAACCCCAGCATCCACTAGGACGATAGAGAAATAACATTTTCCTTTAATGAGCAAAACCATGGGGGTCATTCCGAGTTGTTCGCTCGCAAGCGGATTTTAGCAGATTTGCTCATGCTAAGCCGCCGCCTACTGGGAGTGAATCTTAGCATCTTAAAATTGCGAACGATGTATTCGCAATATTGCGATTACACACCTCGTAGCAGTTTCTGAGTAGCTTCAGACTTACTCGGCATCTGCGATCAGTTCAGTGCTTGTCGTTCCTGGTTTGACGTCACAAACACACCCAGCGTTCGCCCAGACACTCCCCCGTTTCTCCGGCCACTCCTGCGTTTTTTCCGGAAACGGTAGCGTTTTTTCCCACACGCCCATAAAACGGCCTGTTTCCGCCCAGTAACACCCATTTCCTGTCAATCACATTACGATCGCCAGAACGATGAAAAAGCCGTGAGTAAAATTCCTAACTGCATAGCAAATTTACTTGGCGCAGTCGCAGTGCGGACATTGCGCATGCGCATTAAGCGGAAAATCGCTGCGATGCGAAGATTTTTACAGAGCGAACAACTCGGAATGACCCCCCATGTGCGCTGCAGGTGGGGCAGATATAACACATGCAGAGAATTAGATTTGGGTGGGGTGTGTTCAAACTGAAATCTAAATTGCAGTGTAAAATTAAAGCAGCCAGTATTTACCCTGCACAGAAACAATAACCCACCCAAATCTAACTCTCTCTGCACATGTTATATCTGCCCCACCTGCAGTGCACATGGTTTTGCCCATTAGAGGAAAACGTTATTTTGCAATCAACCTTGAATTAGGCCCCATATGGGACAACAACAACTTCTGTAAGCCTTTAGATGCTAAGCAAAGTGGTTTTAGAGAATGGTCCTTTGCTGATCCAAATAAATCCTGGGCGATAGATTTGTGCACACAGGTTATGACTGATGGCACTTTGCTTAACTGCACGGTCAGATTAATGACCATTTTGGCTGAATAAATGTTGCCCTTTGAACCAAAATTGAAAGATGGAGGGTACCATGGAGATGGCAAATAAAGTTCTTATGGTCTCCTCGTTATCAATGGTAACTCCACCAGAGCATGTGTGTTGTCAATAGGGATTTATATAGTATAAAACGACTAAACATTTAGTGGTCAAGTGATATCCATCACATGGCATGTATGCAACGATCCACAACAATTCAATTTAAAAATAAAATAAGACAAATGTTAAACATGTGTAACATTATGTTATCCCAGTTTTATAGTAAAAAATAAAAAATAAAAAAAACATGTGAATATATCACCAAGAAGGAAGGTTGCATGACCGTGACTAGAAGTAAACATCAACTGCTATAACATTGTCCTAAGAAATCTGAGAGAGTCACTAGATATTGGTGCTTACATCGCATGGAATAAGCTCCAAGAGCTTATTAAGTCTAAATATGCAAACACAGTGGAAGCTGCTCAATCAATCTGGCAGCACTTATCAAGTGCATGAAAGGGAGGGGTCACAGTAAACAAAGGGGGAAGAGGGGCTTACCACCCCCCCCCCCCCTCCCCAGGTATCACCCTGCACACTATATAGTACTTGCAACAATACTTTACAACTATATGCTAATAGAAATTCAGAGATATTTGTTGCATGAATTTGCAAATACATGTTACGCTGCCGGGCCCCTTCACGACTTCTCTGATTACCGGCAGTAACTACACTGCATGATAACAGAACCCACTTAGGGCAGGCATGTCCAAACTGCGGCCCTCCAGCTGTTGTGAAACTACATATCCCAGCATGCCCTGACACAGTTTTGCTGTCAGAGAATGCTAAAGCTGTGTCAGGGCACGCTGGGATGTGTAGTTTCTCAACAGCTGGAGGGCCGCAGTTTGGACATGCCTGACTTAGGGCTATGTAACTGTCAGGCCTCATGATAAAGACTCAAACAGAAATACACTCATATTGAGGGCTGGCTTACCTAGGAGCCACCTCTGGGATATCCAAACAGTACTACAGAAACCAGCATGCCTTCCAAATGCTGATCCCTCAATTTGGGTGTATTTCTATATGTGCCTTTATCATGAGGCCTTACAATAGACAATTACATGGCCCTAAGTGGGTACTGTTATCATCACAGGAGTCACATACAAAATCAGATTAGCACTGAGAATAGATCGTTACAAATACACCGTCCACGTTGTGGCACATTGGGCGTCATTTCGACCCGTTCACACACAGCGGTTTATCGCTGCAGTGCGAACGGGTCCGCAATGCGCATGCGCGGCGGCAGTGCGCATGCGCGCGGCATTGCACGTGCGCGACGTTGCCCGGCGAGTTACGTCGCATCTAACGAAGGAAGCGGTAGACCGCAAAGAAGATTGACAAGAAGAAGGCGTACCTGGGTGGATCCGGACCGTTGGAGACCGTTTTCGGGGAGTGGTAAGGAAAACGCAGGCGTGTCCAGCAAAACGGAGGGCGGATGTCTGACGTCAAAGCCGGCTCCAGCATAGCAGAGATTGTCGCACAGGGTAAGTAGGTATAGGGCTGGTCTACTTCTGCTTGAAAATTTTTTAGCTTAGCAGGGCTGCACAAGCGATCGCAGCCCTGCTAAGCTAAAATACACTCCCCCATAGGCGTGTACTAGTTGATCGCAGCAGCAGCAAAAAGTTGCTGGCTGCGATCAACTCGGAATGACCACCATTACTACCTAATTATAAATTAAGACAAAGCACTTCATATGCCTGACACCTGCAGCACAAAGGACATGAAATTAGTTTTATTTTCTGGGGTGGCCTCGGTCACGTTTACAGTTTAGTGCCTAAAATTGATTTTCTCTGGTCTCCCAAAATGTAAAACTTTCTATTTTCAAAACTCTATAGAGTGTCACTAACCTCATGGAAAACACTTTTAAAGCCACTCAAGTTTATTTAACTTTAAAATCCCAAACACAGTTTCTAAAATAATCCATAACCGTAGAAATTAGACACAAAGATGTATGAGTAACATGAATAAATCAAACTGAACTTAAGCAATAAAATAAAAGACTGAGGAATACATTCCTTATATGTGTATGAAGTTGGCTAAAATGCCACACTGTGAAGCGGCCTTTTATCCTGGGATGATTAGGTGTATTAATGGTATCCGGACTCCATGTCGACACACCTTAGGTCGACACCAATTGGTCTACACACCTTAGGTCGACATGAACAAAGTCGACATGGAAAAGGTCGACATGAGTTTTTCCAAAAATAATTAGTTTTTTTGAAGTTTTCCATACTTTACGATCCACGTGGACTACAATTGGGAACAGTAAGTAACCTGTGCAGAGCGCAGTGGTAGCGGAGCAAGGCACCTTGCCCGAAGCATGGCGAGCGAAGAAAAAAACGACACCAAAAAAACATTAAAAACTCATGGCAACCTTTTCCCATGTCGACCTTTTGTCCACATCGACCTATTTCAGGTATCGACCTATTTCAGGTGTCGACCTGGAGTCCCATACCCGTTTTAATACACTGAACAGCGATTGTCAACAGGAAGCCCTGTGCGGCCCCCTGAGGTCTAACCTGTGGCCCCCCAGCTCCTTCCTGCTTTATTGTCAGATCTGTTAGTTAGAGCTTGCACCACTTCTTCAAAATGTCTGCCCATTAATGTTGATAGAGATCTACACATTAATGGTAACATGCGGCACTTCTGAAGTGGGAGGTCCATCCATTCAGACCTCTGCAGGCTATCAGGTTGCTAAAAACTAACATAAATAATGTCGTCAGAAATTTTGTGCACATATATTAAAAGTAAACTCATGATAGGAATCTCAACATGTGATCAGTATTCATAAATAGCTCAATCAAGGACTGCCGCGCTGCAGGTTTCTCTGACCAAACGATGACATCGCTGTACAATTCTATGGCCTAATTAGGATGGTCACACAAAGGGCCGATAGCGAGACATCCATAATGTGAACACAATTCCAGATGCACTGCGAACGTACTATAAATAAAATGCAAACTGAATTCCATTGCAACTATATGCACGTCCTATTGCATTATATAAAGTCGTAAGCTGGGAGCACCTGCATCATTATCACTGGCACTTATACTTACCACATACTGGGGGTAATTCTGAGTTGATCGCAGCAGGAACTTTGTTAGCAGTTGGGCAAAATCATGTGCACTGCAGGGGAGGCAGATATAACATGTGCAGAGAGAGTTAGATTTGGGTGGGTTATTTTGGTTCTGTGCAGGGTAAATACTGGCTGCTTTATTTTTACACTGCAATTTAGATTGCAGATTGAACACACCACACCCAAATTTAACTCTCTCTGCACGTTATATCTGCCCCCCCTGCAGTGCACATGGTTTTGCCCAACTGCTAACAAAGTTCCTGCTGCGATCAACTCAGAATTACCCCCACTATGGAGGTAATTCCAAGTTGATCGCAGCAGGAATTCTGTTAGCAATTGGGCAAAATTATGTGCACTGCAGGGGAGGCAGATATAACATGTGCAGAGAGAGTTAGATTTGGGTGTGGTGTGTTTAATCTGCAATCTAAATTGCAGTTTAAAAATAAAGCAGCCAGTATTTACCCTGCACAGAAATAAAATAACCCAACCAAATCTAACTCTCTCTGCACGTTATATCTGCCCCCCCTGCAGTGCACATGGTTTTGCCCAATTGCTATCAAATATCCTGTTGCGATCAACTTGGAATTACCCCCTTAGTCACCGTTTGTATGCACCTTAAGATGCATAGTGGCATTAGTAATATTAAGGAAATAGTACTTTTATGGAGTTTCATTTTTCTTGCACATGGTTTATTTTTACACTGCAATTTAGATTGCAGATTGAACACACCACACCCAAATTTAACTCTCTCTGCACATGTTATATCTGCCCCCCCTGCAGTGCACATGGTTTTGCCCAACTGCTAAAAAAATTCCTGCTGCAATCAACTTTAAATTACCCCCTATGTGCAGGAGATCAGTCTGAATTTAGCATTCAAAATGCACATGCACAATGGTGAGTAGATATGGCTACATACCCAATAATGGTTCTCTTCCACCCAGAAGTTCCCACTTAGCGTCCACATACAAATGACTGAGATGTGTACATTTGTAAAGGCACTGTGCATGCGGTGCAGGCTGCATATGCTGGCGAGAAATTGCATGTGACGCATGTCCAATCTCTGCACAAACGTTGGTTGCTAAAATGTTTAAATAGTTCAGATAACCATAAACTCAACTTTCTTCTCCAACCCTTCCGACTCAGAAAATCCTCCTCAATCCCCACCCTTGTGAACGCTACATTATCTTGGCCTCCAAATTGTTGCACTCTGTTTATTCCATAAATCATGACATTCAGTGTTATTAATTTATTTATAAAGTGCCAACATGTGCCACTATACGGTTCAATGGGGAAATAAGAAGAGCGTATATAATACAGAACTACAATATAGGAACTCAAAGAGAAATGCAGTGACAGCCCTGCTCATATGAGATTACAGTCTACAAGGAGTGAGACAGAGGGTGCAAGTATAGGTATCCAGAGCTAGACTAGAAACTGAGTAAGTCATAGGTTACATACAGCTGGTGTCCCTCTGGACACAGAAATAAAGTGCTGACGGAGAATATAAATGGAAGAGCAAAGGGGGTATGTTTTTCCAGCCAGGACAGGGAGCATGGCACTTAGCCATGCCCACATTGCTGTTAAGCCCCACCCCTTTCCCTGACTGGCTTGCTATGTATTACAAGTAGGGATGTTCATCAATGATGCAAACCACTGATGGTTTCCTGCCATCAACGATGACCACTGATTGTTAACCATCATCTCGCCATCCCTAGTCTGAAGGACTTGATTCTTTGCCAACTCCAACTTACACAACCACATCTGAGAAACTAATGGCCTACTTCCTTTAATATAATCTGTACTCCGATGACACCCAGATGTACTGTAGCTCATTGAACTTCTATGATTTAATGAATATTTAGAACTTCCTTTCAAGCATAAAGCTCATGGATATTCCAAAAGGGACCTAAAACTGGTGTCTTGCAGTTATGGATCACTCACTTTCCTTTTATACCATGTAATCAGGCACAGTCCCACATTAGAGAGACCCCAAGGCACAGATTAAATTCTACAGTATGGTCATGATGTATCATTGCTCCTCTCTGCCCAGTCCCTCTTTATGCTTCATCATAAAAAGCCCAAGCCTATTTCAAACAGATTAGTAAAACAGTGCTTACCAGTATTTGTGGTCCACTACAGCTTGCAGGACATTGGAAAGCCAACCCTTGTGATTATAGTAGTCTGCTGGGTTGTCACGGGGGGCAGTGATGGGGATGTGGGTCCCATCTATGGCACCAGCACACTGTGGGTAGCCCTCCTTCTCCAGCTCAGCAGTAGGTAGCACAGTGTGAGAAGCTGCAGCAAGCTGTCTGTAGCAGATATAAGCAGCAAAAAACTACAAACAGTTTGAAACTCCATGCTAGACACAGCTACTGCATCAGTCTCCATTGCTGCAATGCTGTGAGCAGGACCCACCCATCCCTTTTGTTCCTTTTCGTAACATCATCTTGTTGCGACAGTAAAGTCCATTTTTAATGACATCGATAGGCTTTTACAGAGTTTACCTGGGATAAGTGGTAACAGATCTGACCTGGGAATAACCCGTGTCTAAGTGCAGTAGAAACGGCATCTAAAGCCGAGGCCGACACGGGTTGTAGCCGGGTTAAAAATCCCGGGTCGGACGCGGTACTCAGGTGGAAAAATAAGAATTTACTCACCGGTAATTCTATTTCTCGTAGTCCGTAGTGGATGCTGGGAACTCCGTAAGGACCATGGGGAATAGCGGGCTCCGAAGGAGGCTGGGCACTCTAGAAAGATTTATGACTACCTGGTGTGCACTGGCTCCTCCCACTATGACCCTCCTCCAAGCCTCAGTTAGGACACTGTGCCCGGACGAGCAGACATAATAAGGAAGGATTTAGAATCCCGGGTAAGACTCTTACCAGCCACACCAATCACACCGTACAACTCGTGATACTAGATCCAGTTTGACAGTATGAAAACAACTGAGCCTCTCAACAGATGGCTCAACAATAACCCTTTAGTTAACAATAACTATTTACAAGTATTGCAGACAATCCGCACTTGGGATGGGCGCCCAGCATCCACTACGGACTACGAGAAATAGAATTACCGGTGAGTAAATTCTTATTTTCTCTAACGTCCTAGTGGATGCTGGGAACTCCGTAAGGACCATGGGGATTATACCAAAGCTCACAAAACGGGCGGGAGAGTGCGGATGACTCTGTAGCACCGAATGAGAGAACTCCAGGTCCTCCTCAGCCAGGGTATCAAATTTGTAGAATTTTGCAAACGTGTTTGCCGCCGACCAAGTAGCTGCTCGGCAAAGTTGTAAAGCCGAGACCCCTCGGGCAGCCGCCCAAGATGAGCCCACCTTCCTTGTGGAATGGGCATTTACAGATTTTGGCTGTGGTATGCCTGCCACAGAATGTGCAAGCTGAATTGTACTACAAATCCAGCGAGCAATAGACTGCTTAGAAGCAGGAGCACCCAGGTTGTTGGGTGCATACAGGATAAACAGCGAGTCAGAGTTTCTGACTCCAGCCGTCCTGGAAACATATATTTTCAGGGCCCTGACAACGTCTAGCAACTTGGAGTCCTCCAATTCACTAGTAGCCGCCGGCACCACAATAGGCTGGTTCAGGTGAAACGCTGACACCACCTTAGGAAGAAATTGGGGACGAGTCCTCAATTCTGCCCTATCCATATGGAAAATCAGATAAGGGCTTTTACATGATAAAGCCGCCAATTCTGACACTCGCCTGGCTGAAGCCAAGGCCAATAACATGACCACTTTCCACGTGAGATATTTTAGATCCACGGTTTTTAGTGGCTCAAACCAATGTGATTTTAAGAAAACTCAACACCACGTTGAGATCCCAAGGTGCCACAGGGGGCACAAACGGGGGCTGAATATGCAGCACTCCTTTCACAATGCCTGAACTTCAGGTACTGAAGCTAATTCTTTTTGAAAGAAAATCGACAGAGCCGAGATCTGTACTTTAATGGAGCCTAGACTTAGGCCCATATTCACTCCTGCTTGCAGGAAATGTAGAAATCGACCTAGTGGAAATTCCTCTGTTGGGGCCTTTTTTGGCCTCGCATCATGCAACATATTTCCGCCACATGCGGTGATAATGCTTTGCCGTAACATCTTTCCTGGCTTTAATAAGCGCAGGAATGACTTCTTCCGGAATACCCTTTTCCTTCAGGATCCGGCGCTCAATCGCCATGCCGTCAAACGCAGCCGTGGTAAGTCTTGGAACAGACAGGGCCCCTGCTGAAGCAGGTCCTGTCTGAGCGGCAGAGGCCATGGGTCCTCTGATATCATTTCCTGAAGTTCCGGGTACCAAGCCCTTCTTGGCCAATCCGGAACCACGAGTATCGTTCTTACTCCTCGCCATCTTATTATTCTCAGTACCTTTGGTATGAGAGGCAGAGTAGGGAACACATAAACCGACTGGTACACCCACGGTGTCACTAGAGCGTCCACAGCTATCGCCTGAGGGTCCCTTGACCTGGCGCAATATCTCTTTAGCTTTTTGTTGAGGCGGGACGCCATCATGTCCACCTGTGGCCTTTCCCAACGGTTTACCAACAGCAGGAAGACTTCTGGATGAAGTCCCCACTCTCCCGGGTGTAGGTCGTGTCTGCTGAGGAAGTCTGCTTCCCAGTTGTCCACTCCCGGAATGAACACTGCTGACAGTGCTAGTACGTGATTTTCCGCCCATCGGAGAATCCTTGTGGCTGCTGCCATTGCCATCCTGCTTCTTGTGCCGCCCTGTCGGGTCACATGGGCGACTGCCGTGATGTTGTCTGACTGTATCAGTACCGGCTGGTTTTGAAGCAGGGGTCTTGCCTTGACTTAGGGCATTGTAAATGGCCCTCAGTTCCAGAATTTATATGTAGGGAAGTCTCCTGACTTGACCATAGGCCCTGGAAGTTTCTTCCCTGTGTGACTGCTCCCCAGCCTTGAAGGCTGGCATCCGTGGTCACCAGGACCCAGTCCTGTATGCCGAAATTGCGGCCCTCTAGAAGATGAGCACCCTGCATCCACCACAGTAGAGACACCCTGGTCCTTGGAGACAGGGTTATCATTTGATGCATTTGAAGATGCGATCCCGACCACTTATCTAAGAGGTCTCACGGGAAGGTCCTCGCATGGAACCTGCCGAATGGAATTGCTTCGTATGAAGCCACCATTTTTCCCAGGACTCGTGTGCAACGATGCACCGATACCCTTTTTGGTTTTAGGAGGTCTCTGACTAGAGATGACAGCTCCTTGGCTTTCTCCTGCGGGAGAAACACTTTTTTCTGTTCTGTGTCCAAAATCATCCCCAGGAACAGTAAGCGAGTGGAAGGAACCAGCTGTGACTTTGGAATATTCAGAATCCAGCCATGCTGTTGTAGCACCTCCTGAGATAGTGCTACTCCGACCAGTAACTGCTCCCTGGACCTTGCCTTTATAAGGAGATCATCCAAGTATGGGATAAATAAAAACTCCCTTTTTTTTTTTTTTTTTGGAGTATCATCATTTCTGCCATTACCTTGGTAAACACCCTCGGTGCCGTGGACAGTCCGAACTGTAGTGTCTGGAATTGGTAATGGCAATCCTGTACCACAATCTGAGGTACTCCTGGTGAGGAAGGTAAATAGGGACATGCAGGTAAGCATCCTTGATGTCCAGGGATACCATGTAATCCCCCTCGTCCAGGCTTGCAATAACCGCCCTGAGCGATTCCATCTTGAACTTTGTTATGTAAGTGTTCAAGGATTTCCATTTTAAAATGGGTCTCACCGAACCGGCTGGTTTCGGTACCACAAACAGTGTGGAATAGTAACCCCGTCCTTGTTGAAGTAGGGGCACCTTGACTATCACCTGCTGGGAATACAGCTTGTGAATTGCCTCTAGCACAGCCTCCCTGCCTGAGGGAGTTGTCGGCAAGGCAGATTTGAGTAAACGGCGGGGGGGAGACGCCTCGACTTCCAGCTTGTACCCCTGAGATACTACTTGAAGGATCCCGGGATCCACCTGTGAGCGAGCCCACTGATCGCTGAAATTTTTGAGGCGGCCCCCCCACCGTACCTGGCTACGTCTGTGGAGCCCCCGCGTCATGCGGTGGACTCAGAGGAAGCAGGGGAAGAATTTTGATTCTGGGGACTGGCTGCTGGTGCAGCTTTTTCCCTCTTCCCTCGTTTGACCCGCCTGCTTTTTTGAAGCCGAAAGGACTGTACCTGATAATACAGTGCGTTTCTTAGGCTGTGAGGAAACCTGAAGTAAAATATTTTCATCCCAGCTGTTGCTGTGGATACGAGGTCCCAGAGACTATCCCCAACCAATTCCTCACCCTTTATAAGGCTCTATGTGCCCTTTAAAGTCAGCATCACCTGTCCAGTGTCGGGTCACCAATACCCTCCTGACAGAATGGACATTGCAATAATTCAGGATGCCAGACGGCAAAATATTCCTCTGTGCATCCCTCATATATAAGACGACGTCTTATGTTCGCAAAATAGTATCCCTGTTTGAAAGGGGTACAGACCACGCTGCAGCAGTCTGCAGGTCTCAGTCTAGTACCTGAGTGTGTAATTACAGACTACAGGATAGCCTCCTGCTATTTATCAGCAGGTACCTTCAAAGTGGCCGTATCCGAAGACGGCAGTGCCACCTTGACAAACGTGTGAGCGCCTTATCCACCCTAGGGGATATCTCCCAGCGTAACTTAGCCTCTGGCGGGAAAGGGTACGCCATCAGTAACTTGTTAGAAATTCAGTTTCTTATCGGGGAAACCCACGCTTTTTCACACTTCATTCACTCATTTGATGGGGGAACAAAACACTGCCTGCTTTTTCTCCCCACACATAAAACCCTTTGTTTTTAGTGGTACTTGGGTTAATGTCAGAAATGTGTAACACATTTTATATTGCCGGGATCATGTAACGGATGTTCCTAGTGGATTGTGTATATGTCTCAACCTCGTCGACACTGGAGTCAGACTCCGTGTCGACATCTGTGTCTGCCATCTGAGGGAGCGTTGATGGCCTTTGAGACGTCTGGGCAGGCGCGGGCTGAGAAGCCGGCTGTCCCATAACTGTTACGTCATCCAGCCTTTTATGTAAGGAGTTGACACTGTCGGTTAATACCTTCCACCTATCCATCCACTCTGGTGTCGGCCCACAGGGGCGACATCTCATTTATCGGCATCTGCTCCGCCTCCACATAAGTCTCCTCATCAAACATGTCGACACAGCCGTACCGACACACCGCACACACACAAGGAATGCTCCAATGAGGACAGGACCCACAAAAGCCCTTTGGGGGGACAGAGTGAGAGTATGCCAGCACACACCAGAGCGCTATATAATGCAGGGACTAACTGAGTTATGTCCCCTATAGCTGCTTTTATATAATTTATACTGCGCCTAAATTTAGTGCCCCCCCTCTCTGTTTTAACCCTGTTCTGTAGTGTAGACTGCAGGGGAGAGCCAGGGAGCTTCCCTCCAACGGAGCTGTGAGGGAAAAATGGCGCCAGTGTGCTGAGGAGATAGGCTCCACCCCTTTTTCGCTGACTTTTCTCCCGCATTTTTATGGAATCTGGCAGGGGTTAATATACATCCATATAGCCCTGGGGGTTATATGTGATGTATTTTTGCCAGCCAAGGTGTTTATATTGCTGCTCAGGGCGCCCCCCCCCCAGCGCCCTGCACCCATCAGTGACCGGAGTGTGTGGTGTGCATGAGGAGCAATGGCGCACAGCTGCAGTGCTGTGCGCTACCTTGGTGAAGACTGATGTCTTCTGCCGCCGTTTTTCCGGACCTCTTCTTGCTTCTGGCTCTGTAAGGGGGACGGCGGCGCGGCTCCGGGACCGAACACCAAGGACTGGGCCTGCGGTCGATCCCTCTGGAGCTAATGGTGTCCAGTAGCCTAAGAAGCCCAATCCGGCTGCAAGCAGGCGAGTTCGCTTCTTCTCCCCTTAGTCCCTCGCTGCAGTGAGCCTGTTGCCAGCAGGTCTCACTGAAAATAAAAAACCTAAATCTATACTTTCTTTCTAAGAGCTCAGGAGAGCCCCTAGTGTGCATCCAACCTCGGCCGGGCACAAGATCTAACTGAGGCTTGGAGGAGGGTCATAGTGGGAGGAGCCAGTGCACACCAGGTAGTCATAAATCTTTCTAGAGTGCCCAGCCTCCTTCGGAGCCCGCTATTCCCCATGGTCCTTACGGAGTTCCCAGCATCCACTAGGACGTTAGAGAAAGGGGTATTACACTCATCTCTGTGATGATAACTATTTGCTTGGTAGCTGCCAAACATATATGGGGTCATTCAGAGTTGATCGTCACACAGCCGCCGCGGCCCGCGCGCCCCCCCCCAACGGTCCGGCCACGCCTGTGTGGGCCGGTCCGCACCCCCTAAACGGCGGCTTAACGCCGCTGTCCAACCCCCTCCCACCCTGCGACCGCATCTGCCTGTCAGTCAGGCAGAGGCGATCGCTACTGAACGACTGCCTTTGGCCATCCGGCATGCGCTGTCGCATGCGCAATTCCGACCTGATCGCTGCGATAAACTGCAGCGAGCGATCGGGTCGGAATGACCCCCATAGTCTCCTACCCCTGGCATTAAATATACCTTTAAAATCTAGTACAACGCATTTAATACAGGCCTGACAGATAGAACTCATTGCTTTAATGCTAGTATACCCACTCACGTTATTATTGGGAGCATTAAGATTTTTCAAACTTCTTGATCCACTGATACGGATTTATTGCAAGTAAACATACTGTTGACGCCTACAGTGAGGATGACCTCACAGCTATAGTAAAGATGCTAGTAACAAATACTTGTCCCACTCTCACTATTAGGGGGAAATTCAGTTCTCTACAATTTTCCACACATTCTGACCATGTCCCCAGCAAAACACATCATAGATTTACATTCCCAACCAACGTAGGTGAACAGTAAAATCTGTGACGTTGTCCGTTTCAATTTGTTTAATCAAAATGAGTTGCTTGTATACAGAATTAGTAGAGCCCAGATATAAAAAGGCTGCATGTAGCAGAACCACTGGGGCTCCAGCTTTCAAAATGTGCAATTCAGGAATATATTTTACATAGGCTGGGTACAGCTTTTAAGAGCAAGTAAGCTCATGGGGCCAGACGTAATAACGCAGGATGCTGGCCAAACTCGGACATTTTTTAAAGGGGCAATCACTAAGGCAAAACCATAGTTTATGGTGGGTAACACCATAAAGAATGGAAACTAATGGGATGCAATTATGAGCTTAATGCTGTCTGCAGTATATGGCGGTCACTAATGTGGTCTGTGTAGTTTGTCATATAAGTAGAGGGTGTCTACTATTCACAGGGACTGAGATGTGAGGAAGGGCGTGAGGAGTTTTTGCTTCGGGTGACAGAAAGGCTAGCTTCATCACCAAGATGAATAATTTAGAATCAAATACCTGGAATATTTATTCTTTACAAAGTCAATTAACTAAACATTAATTCATACCTCTGAAGCACGACATCAAGGGGTCAATTCTATTCGGCAACTAATGAATAGCGCCGGGAATTAGCTCCCGACGCTATTCAATTCAGCAACTAATTACCTGCATTTGTCGGGAATTCTTCTCTCATCCCCGGGGGATGAGAAGAGAAACCCGAGAAAAGTGCTGCCTCGCGGCCGGCGCGAGGCTGATTCTGTCGGGAATCAGCCTCGCGCCGGGGAGTTAAGTCGGAGAATGCCCGTTCTCCCGACAATTCAACCGGTTTTGTCGGCGAGAACGGGCCATCGCCGACGTAACCAGTTGCTGAATTGAATAGCGTCGGGAGCTAATTCCCGGCGCTATTCATTAGTTGCCGAATAGAATCGACCCCTATGATAGCAGGGAACACAGAACAAAGAGGTCTATTTACTAAGAGTTGGATGGAGATAAAGTGGACGGAGATAAAGTACCAGCCAATCAGCTGCTAACTACCATGTCACAGGCTGTGTTTGAAAAATGACAGTTAGGAGCCGATTGGATAATACTTTATCTCCGTCCACGGCTTAGTAAATAGACCCCAAAGCCTGGCAGACTTGCTTTGTTGTGATGCTCCGTGTTGATTGGTGAACTCATAAACAGGGCAGGAAAAGTGATAGCAAAACAGTTCAAAATTATTAAATTCTCCGCAATTAGTCAAGATCATATCCAATCAGAAAATGGTCCTAAAAATGTGGGAGGAGGTTCAGCGATCTCAGAGTGGGACGTAATACTATACTTTTATATTGTATTTAAGATTTAGGGGGACATTAACTAAGCAGTGTTAAAAGTGAAGTGAGCCAGTGGAGAAGTTGTTCATGGCCACCAATCAGCTGCTCTGTATAATTTTATAGTATGCAAATTATAAATGTTACATCAATGCTGATTGGTTGCCATGGGTAACTTCTCCACTGGCTTACTTCTCCACTTTTATCACTGCTTAGTAAATGCCCCCCTAAGTCTACCTTACATAGAAACACAGAATTTGGACGACAGAGAAGAACCATATGGCCCATCCAATCTTCCCCTTTAGGGTTAATTGTTAATATCTCCTAATTTGGGATCTGGTTGTTTGCTACAGCTATACTCTTTGGAAGATTTACACTTTTGTTGCTACCATATGAGCATTTGAACCAGCGCAATGACAAACGTATTACTGCCTGCACTTTATAGTCAACAATGTCAAGCACACAGTATTACACACAGCAAGCAGCTAAAGTTCTCATAACAAGGATACATCTTCAGAATTTACAGTACAGTATCAGAAAAACTGAAATACCACAGTGCTGACATTACTGGTCAATTAATTACTGTCGGTCTGAAGGATTACATAAGCCTACGGGGACAGGTAAAGAGGTATTTAACTTTTTATAACAACCAGATTCTATCATTTTCTAGAATACAATAGAGAAATTATAGCTTACATCTGATTGGCTGCTATGGGCAACACATCCACTTTTCATTTTTTTAGCAGCTTCAGTAAATAGCTATAACACATGCATGGTTGCACGGCTTCTTACTAGTTTGGAAGGGTTATGGACCAATAGATCTACAGTCAGAAGGTCTACAAACATTATGTTGACACCATATGGTCGACAGTGAAAAGGTCGACAGACAAAAAGTCGACATGTTCATTAGGATGACCTATGAAAGGTCGACAAGTACAAGAGGTTGACACACGAATAGGTCAAAATGAAAAAAATACATGGTCAACAGTGGAAAAGGTCGACATAACGTTTTTGCTTTTTTTTTCAGTATAGTTTTCACCGTCTCAGCATGTGGACCCCTAATTAGTGTACCACATACCCTTGCTATGTTCGCCATGCTTTGGGCAAGGTTACTATTCCAAATTGTAGTCGACGTGGATGGTAGTATGAATGGGTTGGAAAAAATAAAAACTCATGTCGACCATAAGCACTGTTGACCTTTCATAGGTCGACACAATGACCATGTAGACTTATTGACTGACTAGACACCTGATCACATACCGTTTGGAAGCTGCTCACTTGTCGGCAGGAGCACTGTGCAATCTTTGGAAAATCAGATTTGGAAGTCCATCAGTCATCCCGTCCATCCGCCATTTTAGATTTTACAGAGAACAAAACTGGGATGGACAAAATAATGAAATATATTCAGGAATGAGGTAAGTGAAGTGAGCATTATCTTTCATTGTAAGATGTGATCCATTAATGTAATACCCCTGTGTAGTAAGGGTGAGAATAGTTTGGTGCAACTACAGATCAGAGTAGGAAGGCCAATCCTGGGCCTTTTATTCAGTCCAGGGTATCGGGTTTGAAAAAGGATAAATCCTGGGATACCCAGGATTGGATTTAAGATTTTAAAATTAAAATCTTCAATGCCCCCCACCCCCTTCCTGGACACATCCTGCCCACAGAACTACTCACTATCATCTGGGAGTGCGGGCAGGTAAACTTGCTGCATGTTTTGGGCGCCAAAGTGTGATCCGGGCGGCTGGTGTCAGACTGCGCAGCATGACCTCTGACTTTTTATCACGTTGCGCAGTGCGCACAGCTGGCAGGGGAAGCCGGGAGGAGGGAGCTGGGCAGCGTCTGAGCCTCCTGAGGACGCTCAACACTGCCTGGCATTGAAAAAACAAGGCTGTTTTCTCAATCCCAAAATCTTGGGATTGGAAGCTCCAATTTCGGGATTGAACCCCCGCCAATTTTAGGCCTAAATCCCGGGAGCCCGCCAATCCTGATCCCGGGATTGGTTACCCTAGATCAGAGTTAAGGCCCATACACACGGTGAGATTGGGGCTATGCCCGATTCTCACTATGCGACAGGGGCTAGGTCGGCATTGCAAGCACATAATGACTGTGCTTGCGATACTGACTATGGGGGTAATTCCAAGTTGATCGCAGCAGGAAATTTTTTAGCAGTTGGACAAAACCATGTGCACTGCAGGGGGGGCAGATATAACATGTGCAGAGAGAGACAGATTTGGGTGTGGTGAGTTCAATCTGCAATCTAAATTGCAGTGTAAAAATAAAGCAGCCAGTATTTACCCTGCACAGAAACAAAATAACCCACCCAAATCTAACTCTTTCTGCACATGTTATATCTGCCTCCCCCGCAGTGCACATGGTTTTGCCCAACTGCTAAAAAAATTCCTGCTGCGGACAACTTGGAATTGCCCCTATGTGCGATTTTGGCTAAGTGTAAATTTTGACTCTCTCTTCTATAGAGATAGTCAAAATTGACTTGCCTGCACAGTCTATCTAGGCTTTCGATGCCGACCGCGCAGGAATCGGGATCGCAAGGTGACTTTCACCTTGCGATCTGCACTAACTTTTCTTACGATTTTGACTATATAGTCAAAATCGGAAGAAAATATCTCACCGTGTGTACACACGTACACACCATTACTTAGGTGGGGAAATGGGGGGTGGGGTGTCTTCTTTCAACAACAGCTCTTCACCAAACACAGTCCAGATGCAATATAACAATTTATTCTGCAATCTGATTTGCTGTATTAATAAAATTCATTGTAGTTGAGTAATCAAGATAAAAAAAAAGGATTTTAATACCTACCGGTAAATCCTTTTCTCTTAGTCCGTAGAGGATGCTGGGGTCACTTCAAGAACCATGGGGTATAGACGGGATCTGCAGGAAACATGGGCACTTTAAGACTTTCAAAGGGTGTGACCTGGCTCCTCCCTCTATGCCCCTCCTCCAGACTCCAGTTTAAGGAACTGTGCCCAGGGAGACGGACATTTAGAGGAAAGGATTTATTGTTAAACCACGGTGAGCATCTTACAAGCTCACACCGCAAGCATGCCGCAGAACGTGGCATTCAACAGAACACAAGCCAACGGCATGAAGAAATTTGCAGCAATATGCTGACAAAAACCGTAACATAACCTGTGTGTAACCACAACCAATAACTGCAGATACAGTACGCACTGGGACAGGCGCCCAGCATCCTCTACGTACTAAGAGAATAGGCTTTACCGGCAGGTATTAAAATCCTATTTTCTCATACGTCCTAGAGGATGCTGGGGTCACTTCAAGAACCTTGGGGTTATACCAAAGCTCTAGAACAGGCGGGAGAGTGCGGATGACTCTGCAGCACCGATTGACCAAACATGAGGTCCTCATCGGCCAGGGTATCAAACTTGTAAAACATTGCAAAGGTGTTTGAACCCGACCAAACATCTGCTCGGCAAAGTTGGAATGCCGAGATCCCCCAGGCAGCCGCCCAAGACGAGCCCACCTCTCTAGTAGAACGGGCCTTCACCAATTTCGGTAACGGCAATCCAGCCGTGGAATGAGCATGCTGAATCTCACCACAGATCCAGCGCGCAATGGTCTGCTTGGAAGAAGGACACCCAACCTTGTTGGGAGCATACAGGACAAACAGAGCCACTGTTTTCCTAATCTGAGGCGTTCAGGCAACATAATCTTCAAAGCTCCAACCACATCCAGAGACTTTGACTCAGCGAAGGTGTCAGTAGCCACAGGCGCCACAATAGGTCGGTTCCTGTAGAAAGAGGAAACCACCTTCGCTGACGTGTTCTCAATTCAGCTCTATCTTCATGGAAGATCAAGTAAGAGCTCTTGTGATACAAGGCCCCTAACTCAGACACCCGCCTTGTGTCTGATGGCCACTTTTCAAGTGAAAAAAGCAACTTCACCTTCTTAAAAGGTTCAAACCCACGTGACTGAAGGAACTGCAATACCACATTACGATCCCATGGTGCCACTGGAGGCACAAATGAAGGTTGGACGCGCAACACGCCTTCCACGCAAGACTGAACTTCTGGAAGGGAAGCTAATAGTTTCAGATAGAAAATTGCCAATGCTGAAATCTGGACCTTAATGGAGTCCAACTTAAGTCTGCATTCCCTCCAGCCTGTAGGAAATGGAGAAAACGCCCTAACTGAAACTCGTCCGTTGAAATTTTCTTGGATTCACACCAAGACACACATTTTCTCCAAAAACGGTTGTAATGTTTAGACGTTACTCCTTTCCTGGCCTGAATAAGAGTGGGGATGACTTCCTTGGGAATACCCTTTTGGGCTAGGATCCGGCGTTCAACAGCCATGCCGTCAAACGTAGCCGCGATAAGTCTAGGTACACGCACGGTCCTCGCGAAGAGGAAGAGGCCCAGGATCTTTTAATGAGCAACTCCTGAAGTTCTGGGCACCAAGCCCTCCTTGGCCAGTCTGGGGCAATGAAAATTGCCCGAACCCTTGTTCTTCTTATGATCCCGAGAACTTTTGGGATCAGTGGAAGTGGAAGGAATACATACACTGACCGTAATAGCCACTGGGTCACCAAAGCATCTACTGTTATTGCCTGAGGGTCTGGAACAATATTTAGGAAGCTTCTCGTTTAGATGAGAAGTCATCATGTCTACTTGAGGAACTCCCCAAAGACTTGTCACCTCTGCAAAGACTTCTTGGTGGAGGACCCACTCTCCCGGATGGATATCGTGTCTGCTGAGGAAGTGTGCTTCCCAGTTGTCCACTCCCGGAATGAAAATTGCCGACAGAGCCCTTACATGTTTTTTTGCCCAGAGGAGGATCTTCGTCACCTCTGCCATTTCCGCTCTGCTTTTCATTCCGCCTTGTTGTTACATTGTCCAACTGGATCTGCACTGGTTGATCTTGAAGAAGATGTACCGCATGCTGAAGGCCGTTGTAAATGGCTCTCAATTCCAGCATGTTCATGTGAAGGCAGGCTTCCTGACTTTAGCATTTTTCTTGGAAGCTTTTCCCTTGAGTGCCAGCTCCCCATCCGTGGTTACCAGGACCCAGTCCTGAATCCCAAACCTGCGTCCCTCTAGTAGGTGCGAGCTGTGGAGCCACCGCAGGAGTGAAAACCTGGCTTTCGACGACAGGACTATCTTCCGGTGCATGTGCAGGTGGGATCCACTCTTCCAACAGGTCCCACTGGAATACCCTGGCATGGAACCTGCCAAACTGTACGGCCTCATAGGCCGCCACCATATTTGCACTGATGGATCGACACTCTTGATGGTTTCAAACTAGTTTTACCATGTACTGGCTTTCCAGAGCCTTTTCCACCGGACGAAAAACTCTCAGAACTTCCCTGTCCAGAATCATCCCGAAAAAAAAAGATAATCTTTCCTGGTAAATTTATGATCCAACCGTGTTGTTAGAGTATGGACAGGGAGAGCGCGATGTTTTGTACCAACCGCTCCCTGGATCACGCCTTTATCAGGAGATTGTCTAGATAAGGAATTATATTGACTCCTTCTTGACGCAGGAGGACCATCATCTCCGCCATCACCTTGGTGAAAACCCTTGGCGCCGTGGAGAGACCGAAAGGTACCGTCTTTGATATTCCCTAACTTAAGAAATATCTCATCTTAATCGTGTCAATTTCTGATGACACGCTTTCTGACCATTTTTCAATAGCGCGACTCACTCACGCGCAAACAATAGTGGGTCTGAGTAGCGTACCATTTGCAACATAAATGGATTTTAATGTAGTTTTCACCTTTCGGTCTGCCGGCTCCTTTAGTAACGCCGTGCCCAGTGCAGGGAGAATTACTTTCTTTGTCACCCTGGACAGTCCACTATCTAACACAGGGGGTGACTGACGGGAAAGAATATATTAAGCACGTGGGAGGGACTCTTATTAGATCTATTTCCCTGGAGTCCCTATCGTCGACACAGGACTTAGAGTCCGTGTCGGTATCAATAGTCATAACATTTGTAAATGGACTTTATGTGACCCAGGGAGGGTCGCCTGCAGATGGAAGAACAGAATCCTGAAAAAAACCATCTTCCACATATCCAGCATACAGTATTAGATACAGCCTTATCTAATCTCCTATTGATAATGATGCACACTACCACGTATTTCTTTCATCCATGCAGGCTCTTGGTGTGTCGGTATCGCACCACCTTACAACTCTGTGTCCCTATAATGGCTTCCTCCAGGGAGGAACTCCCTGCCTCAGACATGTCACACACGTGTACCATACACACTCACAGACACACTGTGACTTATAGGGAACAGACCCCTGTCAGATGGACACAGAGTAAAAATCAGCTCACACCCCAGCTCCAAGCACACAATCTGTGAAACATATCATTGAAAAACAGACCTGCAGCGCTTTTATTATAATACAAGCACCATATACATCTCCCCCTCCCCCCCCCCCCCCCCCCCCCCGTTTTTGCACCCTGATACATGTCAGTAGTGAAGGGAGGACCAGCGTTTCTCTTGTGAGGAGAAAATGGTGCTGATTAGTGTGCTGGCTTAGTGAGGAAGAAGCCCCGCCCCCGTACTGGCACGCTTCAGTTGCTCTTAAATAAATAGTTAATTATACTGGCGGGGGTAGGACAATGTGCCTTTTGCCATAAACTAAGTTTTATGCTGCCCAGGGCGCCCCCCCTGCGTCCTGCACCCTGCAGTCGTCAGCAGTGTGTGTGTGAGAGCTGTGAGGAAGAAGCTCCGCCCCCGTAATGGCGCGCTTCCTTTACGCAATTTTCAACAAATATTTATACTGGCGGGGGTTAGGACAGTGCCTTGGCACAAATGTCCCCTCATGCCAGTGTCAGAATGAGGATTAATATGCTGCCCAGGGCGGTGAAGGGCGGTGAAGGGCGCCACCCCACCCCCCCCCCCGCGCCCTTCACCCTGCACCATGTAGTGCCGCTGTGTGTGGGAACGTGGCGCGCAGCGAGCGATCGCTGTGCGGTACCTCAGATGCCGTCACTGAAGTCTTCTTTGCTTCTTCTACTCACCTGTCTTCTGGCTCTGCAAGGGGGGTGACGGCCGACTCTGGGAACGAGCATCTAGGCGTGCCTAGCGATCAGACCCTCAGGAGCTAATTGTGTCCTGTAGCCAAGAAGCAGAGCCTTTAAACTCACTAGAAGTAGGTCCAATTTCTCTTCCCTAAGTCCCACGAAGCAGGAGACTGTTGGCAGCAGTACTCCCTGAAAATAAAAAAACCTAACATAAGTCTTTTTCAGAGAAACTCAGTAGAGCTCCTCAGAGTGCATCCAGTCTCACTGGGCACAATTCTAAACTTGAGTCTGGAGGAGGGGCATAGAGGGAGGAGCCAGGTCACACCCTTTGAAAGTCTTAAAGTGCCC
Organism: Pseudophryne corroboree; assembly: GCF_028390025.1. Taxonomy (NCBI): domain Eukaryota; kingdom Metazoa; phylum Chordata; class Amphibia; order Anura; family Myobatrachidae; genus Pseudophryne; species Pseudophryne corroboree. The sequence continues at coordinate 111,650,012 of NC_086444.1, read as the reverse complement.
ATGTCTCCTGCAGAAAGTTAGATGTTTTGCACTAGAATCTTGCCAAAAAAATAAATTAACAGTTTCAACAAAACACTGGATCAGTATTAGTAAAGCACGCTTTGGAGATATCTACTGTGCAATACAGGTTTTAAAGCTATTACAAAAACAGTGCACCAAAATGGTAAAGATTCTATAGAAAATTATAGATGATCAGTTATCAAATAGGCCTACAGCATGCAGTGTCCCTAACCCAGGGATCAGCAGGAATTAGCAGTAAAGTCCACGTCAATAGCAAGAAGAAAGAATTATTCAAATGTGCAGGTTCTTTATTAATAAATCACTGAACGTATTCGTTGTGGCCAGTTGGTGCACATACTGGCTTCTTAAATGTTGAGCGTGATAATAAACTTGCGACAAAGAAAAAAAGATTGTGATGCACAAAGTATAATGCGTGCACAGTATTTAACTTTAAAGAACACACTGGCAATTAATGGCATCACTGTTTGACAATGTCCCAGATTTATATATACATCTCTAACAGGTAATAACTTTACTATCATATGTCAGTAGGCAAGTGATTTCAACAATTTGCAAACTACAGCTCTGTACTTTTCTTACTGAAAAGGTGTCACGGGTATCGGATTCTGTTTACGCTCCCGGACAGGGATCAGAGCCTGAAGCCGACAGTGATGCCATAGGTAGTAATCTTGGAGGTCGGATGAATGGGCAGGAATATGTGAACTGGCTAGTACTGAGGAGATGGCGAATACTCAGCACAGAGGTGCGGAGTCTAACATGCCAGTGGTTTTCACCAGGGACTCCCACAAGGGATTTAGCTGACCTCTGACTGGGTCACTCAATGCTGGTGCCCGAATATCACAGATGGAAGAGAGACATAGGGGACTATTCAATTACCCGCGGTCAACGACCGATGCGGCGGGGGCGTGCTCTCTGACACAGCTCCTGCGACAGTGAAGACCGGCCGCTTCTGATAACTCTGCACACCAGAGAGCAACCGGACTGGGAAGTTGTGAGAACAGAACCCGGGTGCTCCGAGCTTGTGACAAAAGCATTTACTTGTGTACAGTATGTGTTAACTCCTCTCTGGTATAGGAACCAGACTGCTTTCTCACTGCTTCTCTGTATGCAGATAATCAGGACATATGCACTGTGCAACTTGGACGCAAACACAGGACAAAGAAAACATCAGTCAACTGCGCACACACCTCTTAATCAGGCATTAGGTCCCGAGTATGGCTCTTTGTCTGTAATAGGTCTAGTGTCCTTTATTTATATACATTACTCATAAAGCTGGCACGTTTGAGTAATGAAAAGTGTGTGTAGTAACTGCAATGTTCCCACCCCTCTGAGCTTGGGCAAAGTCGGCTATGATGACAACTGCAGGCTCCCTGATGTGACTCTTTTCGCTTCACGCAGTTTCCTCATCGGATATTGTGGCTATACACTGTGAGACATTTCGGCGTATGGCCACATGCTATCTGTTTTCCTACCGTGTGAAGGAACAGGAGAAATGTCAAGCAGCAAACCGTGGCATAACATGCACTGCCAAATGTGGCCGACCAATTGTCAGAAGATTTTCCAAGTCTGACCGTTGCTGATCAGTTGCGACCATACACAATGCAAATTATCTTCCCAAAACTCCAATAATCTGCGTATTGGGCCAATAACTGCATACTGTATGCCCGGCTTTACTCTCAGCGGCCGTATTTACTCTTACGGCCAAGTCCCGGACCTGGCTCTCTCACCTTCATGTCCAGTCACCCTCCTTATCCAGATCTGCCTCAGCTGTAACCGTCCTCTAACTGTAACTTCAGGCGGTGCGTGTGGGTCTCCCTAGATGACCCTGGTGTACTGCGACGTGGGGCTGCAGTTCATTACGGGAGCAGCAGCTGAGAGAGATCATATTAATAGTAATTACTCCCAAAAATTAGGCATCATCAGTAATTAGGTATTCTGCTGTTAAAGGTAATTGGTCTTTTTTTTTTTTATTTTTTTAGTCATCACTGAATTACCAAGAGTTCCATGCTGCCTTATATAAAAGCTCCATTAACTTTGCAGAAATTGATGTTTGACATTAGCTATACACAAGATTGTTCTTTGTGATCAGCCATTTTTGGCACAATATGGCTGTTTCCTCTATACCAACTCCGACAGGAAGTCTGCTGTGCGTAAGAAAACATCTTCCTCCGCAATCACAACTTTATCACAAAATGCCTACAAAATCCATTCTTGCTCTAGTTGGTCAAGATATTACATTTCTTGTGATTAGCAGCAAAGCATTATGTAATGCAAGGTAAGAATACCGTAACTACCAGTTAATCCTATGGCAGATCTATCAACACACAACTCTCTAACAATGTTTACCTCAGAGATCGTATTCCACTGTTGTGCAATAACTCCTGTGTTTATAAGACTAAGATAAGCCGGCAGAAGTGCTAGGTGATTACTGAGGAGAGTGGATACCGGGTTATAAAAGAACCAGAACTGGCTGGCAGAGGAAGATAGGAATGATAGCAGAGTAGCATATACCTGTTGTTCAGTACAAGTGGCTTCCATCTGCCAGACAGACATTGCTCACTTGCATCCAATGGTAAATAGATCCACCACAGAAGGTGAGAGCAGAGAAGAGTGAGAGTCTATAACAGGGGTGGCCAACCAGTAGGAGGCAAAGAGTCAGAAAAGATCCATAGGCAAGTGCAAGAGCCATTATCATGCGCGCACCTTCGGCGCGCGGGCAAAAATGGGGGTGTGGCCTAGTTGTGACAAAGCCACGCCCCATTTTTGTGCACACGCCTTTCGGTATGATGTTTGTAGGAGTGTGACCTTGTGTCATAACCCTGTTTAGTCATGTTGTACAGTGCCACATACATATAAAAATGCCAAAAAATGGGTGCCACCACAGTGCCAGATAAATATATGCCCCCAGTGCCAGATGGTTCCGGTATGAATGGTCGACCATGTTATGGTCGACAGTCATTAGGTCGACCACTATTGGTCGGCATTGACATGGACACATGGTCGACACATGAAAATGGTCGACACATGAAAGGTCGACACATGGAAAGGTTGACATGAGTTTTTAAACTTTTTTTGGTGTCGTTTTTTGCGTAAAGTGACTGGGAACCCCAATTAGTGCACCGAATCCCCTCGCATGGCTTGCTTCGCTCGCCATGCTTCGGGCATGGTGCCTTCGCTCCGCTAACACTTCGCTCGGCACAGATTACCGTTCCAATCGTAGTCCACGTGGATCGTAAAGTATGGAAAAGTTCCCCAAAAGAAAAAAAAGTAAAAAAAACCTCATGTCGACCTTTTCATGTGTCGACCATTTTCATGTGTCGACCATGTGTCAATGTCGACCATGTCAATGTCGACCAATAGCGGTCGACCTAATGACTGTCGACCATAACATGGTCGACCATGTGAACGAATACCGGCCACCGCTGGTCTAGAACAAAACCACAACAATACAGGAACTTAAGTGTCAGACAAAGAGGTTTAAATCCAATTACATCTTACATCTGCCATGGGGGGGTCTTTATAGCGAGTGAAGGGTGTGCACATACCCGAATCAGGTGGTGCCCAGAACACGCTCCATATTTCCGTGCGGCCACTGGAGCCATATTTGCATCCATTTCTTCAGTAATATGGTGGCTGGTGTCATATATACAGAGACACAATGCGTAGCATACTCTGGCACTGTGCTGGAGAAGATACAAGTTTACACCTAAATCACATTAACCTAATATCTGCTCGCACAGAATGTTTTTAAGATCGGGTGTCATGGCTATGCAGCAATCCTCAGCAGCTTTCATGGTTGTCGTCGATGATACCCGTAGTAAATAACCAATTCCTCTACAGAAAATCTCTGCAGTGGCCAGCAGTAGAATAGTCTGTTCTTCCGTCTTGCAATCCTGTGTACTTCTGTTTATTTATTCTGAAAAATCCCAAGCGGGAAGCCTGATAACGCCATGTTGTTTTATCCCAGGGAGCATGTTTGGATTTTTTTTGTTGTTGTTGGTAGTTACAAAAAAAAATGACTGTAGAAGCAGCTTCAGGAATGTCACTGCAAACAAGTGTAGAAATCAGGTTCTTATTCGAGAAGTACAGGGAACAGCATTCAATTCATTTGTGCCTCCACCTTAGTGGAGCTTTAGGAATTCCTTTAGAGCTCATGTAATTTAGCAGAGTGCATTTTTATGCCGCCATCCACAGTAATGCATTGAAACAGGTCAAGAAAATGAAAGTGATCTTCAAGCTAAGATTTCCAACAATCAATTTTATGTTACCGAAGAACTAGTATAGTGCCCCATTTAGGTAGATAAGCTATTAAAGTACAATTACGGACCCTGTATAACCTACAAGCGCTCTCCATCCCCAGTCAGGCTAAACATAGAACGGTGCAGTGACTGGTGATAACAGACTCGTCACATGGCAGCTCTACAGAGCAGGAAGCCATCTTATTGATGTTTGAAATGTGCAATTTATGTGGTGGGTACACATGAAATAACCCACTTAATAAAAGAACGTTAGGCAAAATATTCTTGATGAAATTCCGTTATCAAAGAACTTAAATAAAGTACGTTGCTACTGATCAGTATAAACACATTTTATATACATACAGTACTTATATGACCGCCCAGTCACCGAGAGGAGCGCAGCTTAACAATTTCATAGTTTATACTAGCGGCAGTGTGGGGGAAATAGCATCATCAATGCCTACTTCCTTATAGATTGTAAGCTTGCGAGCAGGGCCTTCCTACCTACATGTCTGCCTGTTTTTGCTCAGTTTTCTTCTATTACTGTTGTTCTAACTGTAAAGCGCAACGAAAAATGCTGCGCTATACAAGAAACTTAATAAATAATAAACACATTTTTACACGCAACTTATACCCCTTTCACACTGCCAATGCCGGATCTCACCCGGGAATTGGAAACGGGTCCTTCCTGGATGGGATCCGGCATTGACAGCTGCTGCAGGCTTCCTCGACCCGGGTTGCCATAGCAGCGGGGGGCGAGCCGGCGGCGGAGGTGGCGCGTAAACAGGTCCCAGGACGCATCCCCGGGAGCCCGTTTACGCAGCCACTGACCCGGTCTTCAACCCGGGTATAACACTGCTTTATTCCCGGGTTGAATTGCCGGGTCAGGCGACCCGAGATTTCGGCTATGCCCCTTTCACAATGCACGCTGGTTATTTGTGCGGTGTGAAAAGGGTATAAGTATATTTTAATCATTGTGATCCACAGTAAGCCAACAGTTTTATCCAATATAATATATAGTATATATATATTTTTTTTAATTAACTACTTCTAATCATGACTGGAAACATTGAAACTGATTAATAATGCTAATAGGCTGTTATAAAGGGGACTTTAAACTCAAGTGACAGATCAAAACCTCAGTTATGTTGCAAGTTGCAGAAGAGCTGCAAATAGGGAGGCCAATCCCGAGGCATTTTTTCAATCCCGGGATTCGGGATTGAAAAATGCTCAATCCCGGGATTCCCGGGATCCCGGGACTGCAGTAGGGAGCAGTGTAGGGAGCAGGGAAAGTATATGTGGAGGGCAGCAAGGCAGGGTGGATGTAGGGAGCATGTAAGGAACAGGAAGGGAGGGTGGGTGTAGGGAGTAGCGGGAGAGTGGGTGTAGGGAGCAGCAGGAGGGTGGGTGTAGGGAGCAGCAGGAGGGTGGGTGTAGGGAGCAGCAGGAGAGTGGGTGTAGGGAGCAGCAGGAGAGTGGGTGTAGGGAGCAGTGGGAGGGTGGGTGTGTAGTGAGCATGTAAGGTACAGGAAGGGAAGGTTCCGGTGGGTGTAGCGAGCAGAGGGAGGATGTCAGGAGCAGAGAGTGTGGGTGTAGGTAGCGAAGATAAACACTTACTACTTACGGGCGGGCCGCGGGCACCAGCCATGGACACACACACACTGACCGCGCTGGCAGCATTTCAAACGTAGCGCTGGCCGCCAGCCAGTCAGAACTGGCAGTCCGGCAGCCAATCAGGGGCCGCGGCTGCTGCCGCTTCCCTGATTGGCTGCCGGTCTGCCAGCTCTGATTGGCTGGCAGCCGGCGCTACGTTTGAAATGCCGCCAGCGCGGTCAGTATGTGTGTGTCCATAGCTGATGTAACTCCCTCGCTGACAGCCGGGCAGCGCTGAGCTATAGTGCTCAGCGCTGTCCGGCAAAACTGTGCATGCGCACTCTAATCCCGTGAATCCCGGGATTGGAGGCTCCAATCCCGGGATTCAAATCCCGGCATTTTTGGGCCCAAATCCCGGGATCCCGCCAATCCCGATCCCGGGATTGGCCTCCCTAGCTGCAATGGCCTGTAGAACCAAAATATGAATGAACCGCTCGGCTCAATTTACTGATTTCGTCATCAAAGTTGAAAACAAACAAGCATTCGAACATGTTACATAGACGCCCCCAGTATCATATAATAGAAATACATTTAAACTTTTTCTTTCCCTGAAGAAAGGGTCATAACTTAAAAGACTTGTTGAAGCTCGGCCTATATTTTTAAGAAATGTAGCATTTGTCAGTGAGGGAAAAAAGGAATAAAAGCAAAGGTTCTTCCTGACAGATCAGTCGCTCCACAATGGAATTCACCAAGTCCTAATCTAGATACACTGAACATTAGACGGCAGCAGAGAGCAAGCGATGACCACCCTGGCAAACAGGTTTACATCACGCAGACATGCCTTTGTTTCAAAGCAACTGTCTGGACCAAATAAAACAGAATTCAGGAGCCAGCAGGAATTGGTAAGGTACCAGGGAAGAAGTGCATTCACTTACAGCAATGGAGAAAACAGCCAAAAAAATCAATTGTAGAAGTAATTTTGGAGGAAAATTATTTATCTGGTAACTGGGAATTAGTTGCCTAACCTGGACTTATGCAAATATACATTAATGTCAGGACAATCACAATGCTAGGTAGATAAAAACAAGTTGTACAGTTCTATGGGAATTCAATAGCAGGCAATGCGCTGTGATGCCCGGCTGCGCACATATCAGCCAGTTACAGGGGGATCCGGTCTCTAGGTCAACAGTAACTAGGTCAACAGTAACTAGGTCGACCTCTATTGGTCGACAGTAACTAAGTCGACGGGGTCTCTAGGTCGACAGGTCAAAAGGTCGACATGGGTTTTCACAATTTTTTCTATTTTCCTTTTTTATACTTAATGATTCCCGCGGACTACGATTGGGAATAGTAACCTGTGCCGAGCGCAGCAGTAGCGGAGCGAGGCACCTTGCCCGAAGCATGGCGAGCAAAGCGAGGGGACACGGTGCACTAATTGGGGTTCCCGGTCACTGTACGGAGAAAACAACACCAAAAACACATTAAAAAAACTCATGTCGACCTTTTGACCTGTCGACCATCCTAGACCATGTCGACCTAGTTAATGTCGACCTTCCATACCACACCCCCTACAGGTGGGGGGAGAGGCAGAATTTGAGATGTAGATGTAGCAGTGATTTCCCATTCCGTCGCACTGAACTGAACTGCCCCTATATATCTGTGATGAGTAACCGGATACACTTTACAGTCAACATGTGCAACCCTTATTTTCCATAATAACTTAAAACAATACATTTAATCCAAGACAGTGACACCTACCTGTAATAACATATCAAACATATTGTAGCAAACAGAGGTGACTATGAAGCAGGAAGAAGCCTGGGGGCCACACCTGAAAGCTCAGAGAGCCATCTCTTGCACATCAGGACACACAGACAGACAGGATGAGATGATAGATAGATAGATAGATAGATAGATAGATAGATAGATAGATAGATAGATAGATAGATAGATAGATTTCAAACAAGTATATCTACGCCATCTACAGCTTGATATCCATATGAATACCAGTAGCCGTTATACCTGTAGAGCAAATAAAGGGGCGTTTGGTTGAACAAACAATGTTAAATGGATTTATAGTTAGTAGGAGTATGTTAAGTCAGTGAAAGTGTATAATATACTAGTTAGCACACTACAGAGCTCATTCAATACATGCCACTCGCCACCAAGTATGCTTTATGCAGAAAAGTACATTAATAGGCATTTTAATGTTACACAACATGGTACTTGTTAAATATCTGGTCAGTCGGGTATCTTGTGCTCGTATGGCACCTCTTGACACGTAGGACAAGCTCCTCTGCTATAGATCTCTACTATTTTTCCAGTCACCCCACCACCACCTATCAACCTCTCCCTCCACTATGTTCTAGAACAGTGGTTCCCAAACTCGGTTCTCTAGGTCACCTGGCAGGTGCACAGGTGTATTCATTACTCCATTATATTCACTTGTGATTCTGCAAGAAGACCTGGAAAACATGAACTGTTGGGGGCCGATGAGGACAACGTTTGGAAACCACTGTTCTAAAACAACTGGCAAGCAGCAGTAGAGCGGAGCTCCCGGGAAAGGCAGTGGGTTCCGATAAGCAGCATCCATACACCAGTAATAAGTGAATGACAGGAGGGCACAGGTCATGCTTTACGCGGAATAATTCAGTACAGGTTGAGTATCCCATATCCAAATATTCCGAAATACAGAATTTTTGGAGTGAGATAGTGAAACCTTTGTGTTCTGATGGCTCAATGGGGTCGATTCAGTTCGGCAACTTATGAATAGCGCCGGGAATTAGCTCCCGACGCTATTCAATTCAGCTGCTAGTGACCCGCAATTGTCGGGAATTCTCATATCCCCGGGGGATGAGAGAAGAAACCCGACAAAAGTGCTGCCTCGCGCCGGGGAGTTAAGTCGGTGAATGCCTGTTCTCCCAACAATTCAACCTGTTTAGTCGGCGAGAACGGGCCATCGCCGACTTAACTGGAGCTGAATTGAATAGCGTCGGGAGCTAATTCCCAGCGCTATTCTTAAATTGCCGAATTGAATCGACCCCAATGTACACAAACTTTGTTTAATACACAAGGTTATTAAAAAAATTGTATTAAATTACCTTCAGGCTGTGTGTATAAGGTGTATATGAAACAAATGAATTGTGTGTATGTACACAAACTTTGTTTAATGAACAAAGTTATTTACAAATATTGGCTAAAATGACCCTCAGGCTGTGTGTGTAAGGTGTATATGAAACATAAATGCATTATGTGATTAGGTCCCATCGTCATGATATCTCATTATAGTATGCAAGTATTCCAAAATACAGACAAATCTGATATCCAATATACGTCTGGTCCCAAGCATTTTGGATATGGGATACTCAACCTGTAGTACCCAGAACTAGCTCAATGCAGAGCCATGGAGTGTCACAACATGATGCATATTTGACAGTCTCAAATAGTTAACCAAATAGATTTATGCAACTGCAGCCAGAGCTGAAATGGGAGAAACACCCATTACAAGGAGTGACAAACTAGTTTGACAGACCTTTTGCTTTGCAAATAAGTGTAACTGCAAAAAAAAAAAAAAAAAGTTTGCAAATGCTGAAAATTTTAAGATAACAAAATTTAGGGGGCATATGTATTAATGGCCTAATCCAGCTTGAAAGTTAGAAGTTCGGAAATCGCTACTTGCCAATTTCAGCACTTCTGCGCATGCACGGACACTGTTGTGCAAATGCGCGGTGACTTAAACCGCGATTGCATGGGATCGCAGTCTAAGTTTTATGGGTGGCGACGTTGGTGGGTGCGCGCTTCGGACAACGGAGGCACATCCAGACAGTTAGTGGGATGGGGCACGGCGGCTGCGACCCGAAGCAAAGCTGCCTGGCAACTGCCTTTGCAGCTAGGCTGCGTAGGCAGGGGGCAACCCTTAGGATACAAGCGGATCGCTGTATAGCAATGTGCTAGCATTTCACCGGGGAAGGGGGGGGGGGGGGCAGCGGCCTTGCCCTGTGCAGGGCGGACCCCACATGCCAGAGAAATTAGTTGTAGTTTTGCGATTTCTTGCACAATTACAACTCATACTGAATTAGGCCTGGAGAAGTGATAAAGTAGTCATAAGTGCAAGATGATAACGCACCAGCCAATCAGCTTCTGTCATTTTTCAAACCCATAATAATTGGCTGGAGTGTTATCACCTTGCACTTATGACTTCTCCAGGCTTAATACATCTGCCCCTATGTAATCTATAGGAAGACACCTTGTGGGCATTTTATTTTGCACTGATGAGTAAATGTTTGTTGAAATACACATGAATAAGTAAAGGTGCATACACACTTGCCGAGAAAGTAAACAACGTTGCTCATTTTCACCCTTCCTGAGCGACGTTGTTTACTTTATCGGCAAGTGTGTATGCCGACGACGATCAATACGCGGCCACGCGGGTCAACCCTCGCTGTCGGCCGTGCATGCAGCTCAATTTGGACTATCTAAAAACTGCATGCACTGCCCGGCTGCGGCGTGAAATCACTGAGGGATATGGTCGTTGTATCGCTAAGTGTGTACGCACTGCCGCTGACCGCCCCAGAAGGGAACACACTAGGCGACGTCGCTCATAGAGCACATCGCCTAGTGTGTACCCCCCTTAAGAGGTGATTCATTTCTATAAAGCATCTCTCACACATATACATACACCACACACAAGATTCATTTACATAAATTCTGTAATTGCGTATTCTAAGGTTTCACACTCACTGTAACTTTTACAATATTCTCTAGGGAGAGACACAGAAGTGTCAGGTGGACAATGCACAGGTCACAGAAATTGGCAATATTATTAAGATGAAACCAACCAATGAAAGATATTAATAGTCCTATCTTTTGTGAAGGGACCAAAATTAATATAAATAACAGGCTGGAGGTGCGCCACTAAGCTAGAGTTACAGTAGTTTTTCTAGAGATTATTAGTGTAGACCACTAGTGGGTACTGCACTAAAAAAGAGCTTAGTGTGTGGCGCACTCTTTTGAAATGATTATAAATTAATAAAATTTAACTTTTATTGCATTTTTTAAAATAAAACTCTATATTGGATGTGATCAAGCTCCATGTGAAATGTACGTCATCATCAGCGGGACCAGGACGTACAGGATACACGGAGGCACGGGAATTCTACCCGACCCGGCGTCCAGTCCCCGCAGCGTCTTCTCACACGCTGACGTAGCTTTGACAGCGCTCAGGACGTGCAGCATCTACGAAGGCATGGGAATCCCACCCCACTCGGCGTCCCTCGAATAGCGCTCAGGACGTGTAGTGTCTACGTAGGCACGGGAATCCTACCCGACTGGACGTTCTGCCTCTACAGTGGCTTCCACACGCTGATTCAGCCTGGACTGCGCTTAGAAAGACACGCATGACAGGGAAGCTAACAGGTATTCCAGAGCCGCCCTCTCATCCACTGCTCCATATCTACGGACTCCCCCTGCAATGTGTTCCCACAACAGTACCTAGGCACTGTACAAAAGACGAGGGATGATTTGAAGCATTAGCTTTGTGCCCAAGCACTACTGTTAACATTCTAATTGAAATAAAAAGTGACAATGATTCTTTACTAGCCACACAATAAGCTTTAACTGAGACACAGAAGGTAATGCAAATTATTACCATAAATACACCAACTGCAGGAAAACAAAGAAGACAACTTATAACGGGTAGATTCGGGTGACCGGCGGTCACCATACTGACGGTGGGATCTCGAGCTTTAGACTGTCGGCAGGAGGAGAGAGCAACGAAGCCCCTTGCGTGCTTGCTGCGCTCGCCACACAGTGGGCTCGGTGACTCGCTGTGCTCGACACATACAGTACAATAAGATATTAGCATGCATAAAACGGGGTATTGATGCTAGGGACGAGAGTATTATACTCCCGTTATATAAATCACTAGTGAGGCCACACCTTGAATACTGTGTACAATTCTGGGCATCGTACTACAAAAAGGATATCCTGGAGCTAGAAAAGGTACAGAGGAGGGCGACCAAACTAATTAAGGGCATGGAGACGATGGAATACAAGGAAAGGCTTGAAAGACTAGGCATGTTTACATTGGAAAAGCGGAGACTAAGAGGGGATATGATCAACATCTACAAATATATAAGGGGACAATACACAGAGCTTGCGCGGGACCTGTTTTTGGTTAGATCAACACAGAGGACTCGTGGACACTCGCTCAGGTTAGAGGAGAGGAGATTCCGCACAATACGGCGTAAAGGCTTTTTCACGGTAAGGACAATACGTGTTTGGAATTCCCTGCCCGAGGGAGTTGTAATGGCGGAATCTGTCAACACCTTTAAGAATGGGTTAGATAAATTCCTAATGGATAAGGATATCCAGGGGTATGGTGCATAGTCATGCATTATAGTTACTATAAATAGGGATAAAATGCAACGGCTGACAGCAGCATCAGTCAGAAATTTTAGTCAAATCATCATGCATAGGAGACCACAAATAGGTTGAATTCGATGGACACTTGTTTTTTTTCAACCTCAGATACTATGTTACTATGTTACATAAGCAGCATATAGTGCACAGTACATAAGCAGCATATAGTGCACAGTACATAAGCAGCATATAGCGTACAGTATATAAGCAGCATATAGCGTACAGTACATAAGCAGCATATAGCGCACAGTACATAAGCAGCATATAGCGCACAGTACATAAGCAGCATATAGCGCACAGTACATAAGCAGCATATAGCGCACAGTACATAAGCAGCATATAGCGCACAGTACATAAGCAGCATATAGCGCACTTGATAGTGTACAGTACATAAGCAGCATATAGTGCATTTGACACGTACGGTACATAAACAGCATATAGTGTACAGTACACAAGCAGCATATAGTGCACTTGATAGTGTACAGTACATAAGCAGCATATAGTGCATTTGACACGTATGATACATAAGCAGCATATAGTGCACAGTACATAAGCAGCATATAGTGCACTTGATAGTGTACAGTACATAAGCAGCATATAGTGCATGACACGTACGGTACATAAGCAGCATATAGTGCACTTGATAGTGTACAGTACATAAGGGTGAGCGCTAGGAGTCCCCTTGCGGGGTATCCTGACTTCCGGGTTACCAAAAGGCAGCAAATTGATTTGCATCCCCATAAGAAGCATATACTGCCAAGTACAGTACATAAGAAGCATATACTGCACTTTATACTGTATAGTACGTAAATATATACAGCCCTACTGTACAGAATAGGCCTGGCCATCCTGAGGCTCTCCAGCTGTTGTGAAACTACAAGTGCCAGCATGGTTTACCAGCTGATCAGTGGGAGGGTATGCTGGGACTTGTAGTTTCACAACAGCTGGAGAGCCACAGGTTGGCCCGGCCTGGTACCGAACATAAGAAGCATATGCTGCACATGTAACAGGAGTGCTATCCTGGATATACAGTGGCGGAAACCATGCATTCTATTGGGGGAGAAGGCCCAGGAACCGGGACGACATCTCTAAAATAGCTATTCTGCCCACTATTCACAGGAATCGGGTAATCCTCCATGTTGCCTTTTTACCTATGTTTTTTGATTGTTTTTGTAAGAATAAACACGGTTATATTGGATTACACTATGTTCTGCATTCGGTTATGTTTCCATGTGTTATGAAGTGCAACACGTACATATATGGAGAAAAAGCACAGAACAACTGAGACATATATACACCGCAAAATGAAAGTAACGTTTATTATATTAATCCAATTTCCCTAATGGTTTGGGGGGATTTATTCTCTCTACTGTACTCATTATATTACATTATGCATTAGCGCACTCACCAGGTATAGTTCTTTTCTATACACTGCACTTGTTAGTATATAACTATAGAACATAAGAAGCATATAGTGCACTCTATAGCATACAGTACATAAGCAGCATACAGTGCACTCTATAGCATACAGTACATAAGCAGCATACAGTGCACTCTATAGCATACAGTACATAAGCAGCATACAGTGCACTCTATAGCATACAGTACATAAGCAGCATACAGTGCACCTTATAACGTACAGTACATAAGCAGCATCCAGTGCACTTGACACCGTACAGTACATAAGCAGCATATAGTGTACAGTACATAAGCAGCATATAGTGCACTTTATATCGTACAGTACATAAGCAGCATACAGTGCACCTTATAACGTACAGTACATAAGCAGCATCCAGTGCACTTGACACCGTACAGTACATAAGCAGCATATAGTGTACAGTACATAAGCAGCATATAGTGCACTTTATATTGTACAGTACATAAGCAGCATACAGTACACCTTATAACGTACAGTACATAAGCAGCATCCAGTGCACTTGACACCGTACAGTACATAAGCAGCATATAGTGTACAGTACATAAGCAACATATAGTGTACAGTACATAAGCAACATATAGTGCGCTTGACACCGTATGGTAAATATAGTTCACTTGATACTGTACAGTACATAAGCAGCATATAGTGGGGTATGGGACTCAGGGTCGACACCAATTAGGTCGACACATTGGTTGACAGTGGATAGGTCGACACAGCCATTGGGTGGACATTATTTTTTTAATGGGGTTTTTGGTGTCGTTTTCTCCGTCAAGTGACCGGGAACCCCAATTAGTGCACCGCGTCCCCTTGCATGGCTTGCTTCGCTCGCCAAGCTGCAGGCAAGGTGCCTCGCTCAGCTACTACTGCGCTCGGAACAGGTTACCGTTCCCGACCGTAGGCCACGTGGATCGTAAAGTATGAAAAAGTTTTTTAAAAAAAAGCGAAAGACTCATGTCGACCAAGAGTCCGGATACCCATAAAGTGTACAGTACATAAGCAACATATAGTGCATTTTACACCGTACAGTACATAAGCAGCATATAGTGCACAGTACATAAGCATCATATAGTACATTTGACATCGTACGGTACATAGCAGCATATAGTTCACTTGATACTGTACAGTACATAAGCAGCATATAGTGTATAGTACATAAGCAGCATATAGTGCACTTGACACCATACAGTACATAAGCAGCATTTAGTGCATTTGACACTGTACAGTACATAAGCAGCATATAGTGTACAGAACATAAGCATACAGTGCACTTGACACCTACATAAGCAGCATATAGTTCACTTGATACTGTACAGTACATAAGCAGCATATAGTGTACAGAACATAACAAGCATATAGTCCACTTGACACCATACAGTACATAAGCAGAATATAGTATACAGTATATAATGCACTTGATACCGTACAGTATATAAGCAGCATATAGTGTACAGTATATAAGAAGCATATAATGCACTTGATACTAATAAGTACATAACAAGCATATGTATATAACATGAGAGGCAGGTCAGTGCCATGTAGGCTGTGGGGTGCAAGGACTGAGCATGGTCAGGGCAGCACATAAGACACCTGTGACACAGGCACAGCCTGCATTAGCCATGTATTAGCCAAGCATTAGCAGTGCAATTGGAAAGTAAATGAGGCAGCTCACTGGAGCATGTTTTATGGGGCTGCATGCTCCAACCAGCAGCCTGGGAGCTATCTGCAGGCATCTAATGGCTGGGGAATGGCCTGGGCTGCTGGAGCAGTGATGGGGGTGACAGACACATACCATGTAATCCATGGACTCATGCAGAGGGGGGGCTGAGCCGTGCACCTGGCGGGCAGAGAGGGGGGGCTTCCTCCGCTGGGAGTCCGGTCACCGCCGCCGCTGCAGCTGCACAACACCGCTCCTGTTAAGTTGTTGCTGCTGGAACTGACCCCTCTCTCTTTCTTCTTCCTTCCTTCTCCTCCCACCTGCACACGTCTGGGGGCCGCTCTGACCCCGCCCAGCTGGGGGACGCGCCGTACCAAACCACGCCCGCGCCTCTGCCGGACACGCCCTCTGAGGCACGGCCACGCCCAGTGAGTGTGAGGGCGCCCTCGTCACTTATCACATGACCCCATACGTCGTTTAGAATCAGCTGCAGTCTGGCTGGCTGGCTTGGCGTTTTGTGTCACAGTGTAGTAATCCGGCGGTGGGGCGTTATGTAAGAAGAGTCACTGAGCTGCTGGTGTGTCTTTGGGCTCTTCTGTAGAACTTGCTTGGACTTGTAGTTCCACAACAGCATGCAAGTGTTTACATGATAAAAGCTGCACAATGCACCAGCTGGGGAGCCAAATGTAGAAGTGATCCATATAATAACTTTTCTCTAACGTCCTAAGTGGATGCTGGGGACTCCGTCAGGACCATAGGGTTTAGCGGCTCCGCAGGAGACAGGGCACAATAATAAAAGCTTTAGGATCAGGTGGTGTGCACTGGCTCCTCCCCCTATGACCCTCCTCCAAGCCTCAGTTAGATTTTTGTGCCCGGCCGAGAAGGGTGCAATCTAGGTGGCTCTCCTGAGCTGCTTAGAATAAAAGTTTAAGTTAGGTTTTTTATTTTCAGTGAGTCCTGCTGGCAACAGGCTCACTGCTACGAGGGACTTAGGGGAGAGAAGTAAACTCACCTGCGTGCAGGATGGATTTGCTTCTTAGGCTACTGGACACCATTAGCTCCAGAGGGAGTCGGAACACAGGTCTCACCCTGGGGTTCGTCCCGGAGCCGTGCCGCCGACCCCCCTTGCAGATGCCGAAGTTGAAGAGGTCCAGAGGTCCAGAAACAGGCGGCAGAAGACTTTCAGTCTTCATAAGGTAGCGCACAGCACTGCAGCTGTGCGCCATTGTTGTCAGCACACTTCATACCAGCGGTCACTGAGGGTGCAGGGCGCTGGGGGGGGCGCCCTGGGCAGCAATGTATTATACCTTTTTTATGGCTAAAATACATCACATATAGCCCTTGAGGCTATATGGATGTATTTAACCCCTGCCAGATCTCACAAACTCCGGGAGAAGAGCCCGCCGTTTTAGGGGGCGGGGCCTATTCTCCTCAGCACACGGCGCCATTTTCCTGCTCAGCTCTGCTGTGAGGAAGGCTCCCAGGCTCTCCCCTGCACTGCACTACAGAAACAGGGTTAAAACAGAGAGGGGGGGCACTTATTTGGCGATATGATTACATATGTGAAAATGCTATAAGGGAAAACACTTGTATAAGGGGTTGTCCCTGTATAATTATAGCGTTTTTGGTGTGTGCTGGCAAACTCTCCCTCTGTCTCCCCAAAGGGCTAGTGGGGTCCTGTCCTCTATCAGAGCATTCCCTGTGTGTGTGCTGTGTGTCGGTACGTGTGTGTCGACATGTAGGAGGACGATGTTGGTGAGGAGGCGGAGCAAATTGCCTGTATTGGTGATGTCACTCTCTAGGGAGTCGACACCGGAATGGATGGCTTATTTAGGAATTACGTGATAATGTCAACACGATGCAAGGTCGGTTGACGACATGAGACGGCCGGCAAACAAATTAGTACCTGTCCAGGCGTCTCAGACACCGTCAGGGGCTTGTAAAAACGCCCATTTACCTCAGTTGGTCGACACAGACACGGACACTGACTTCAGTGTCGACGGTGAAGAAACAAACGTATTTTCCTTTAGGGCCACACGTTACATGTTAAGGGCAATGAAGGAGGTGTTACATATTTCTGATACTACAAGTACCACAAATAAGGGTATTATGTAGGGTGGGAATAATCTACTTGTAGTTTTTCCTGAATCAGATAAATTAAAGTGTGTGATGATACGTGGGTTTCCTCCGATAGAAAATTATTGGAGGTATACCCTTTCCCGCCAGAAGTGAGGGCGAGTTGGGAAACACACCTTAGGGTGGATAAGGCGCTCACACGCTTATAAAAACAAGTGGCGTTACCGTCTCCAGATACGGCCGCCCTCAAAGAGCCAGCTGATAGGAAGCTGAAAAATATCCTAAAAAGTATATACACACATACTGGTGTTATACTACGACCAGCAATCGCCTCAGCCTGGATGTGCAGCGCTGGGGGGGCTTGGTCGGATTTCCTGACTGAAAATATTGATACCCTTGACAGGAACAATATTTTATTGACTATAGAGCATTTTAAGGATGCATTTCTATATATGCGAGATGCGCAGAGGGATATTTGCATTCTGGCATCAAGAGTGGATGTGATGTCCATATCTGCCAGACGATGTTTATAGACACGACAGTGGTCAGGTGATGCAGATTCCAGACGGCACATGGAAGTATTGCCGTATAAAGGGGCGGTCCATCGGACCTGGTGGCCATGGCAACAGCTGGAAAATCCACTTTTGTTACCCCAAGTCACATCTCAGCAGAAAAGGACACAGTCTTTTCAGTCTCAGTCCTTTCGTACCCATAAAGGCAGGCGGGCAAAAGGCCAGTCATATCTGCCCAGGGTTAGAGGAAAGGGAAGAAGACTGCAGCAGGCAGCCCATTCCCAGGAACAGAAGTCCTCCACAGCTTCTGCCAAGTCCGCAGCATGACGCTGGGGCCATACAAGCGGACTCAGGTGCGGTGGGGGGTCATCTCAAGAGTTTCAGCACGCAGTGGGCTCACTCGCAAGTGGACTCCTGGATCCTACACGTAGTATCCCAGGTGTACATTGGAAATTCGAGACGTCTTCCCCTCACAAGTTCCTGAAGTCTGCTTTACCAACGTCTCCCTCCGACAGGGAGGCAGTATTGGAAAAAAATTCACAGGCTGTATTCCCAGCAGGTGATAATCAAAGTACCCCTCCTACAACAAGGGAAGGGGTATTATTCCACACTATATTGTGGTACTGAAGCCAAACGGCTCGGTGAGATCTAAAAGATTTGAACAATTACATACAAGGGTTCAAATCAAGATGGAGTCACTCAGAGCAGTGATAGCGAACCAGGACGATATGGTGTCACTGGATATCAGGGACGCTTACCTACATGTCCAAATTTTGCCCTTCTCACCAAGGGTATCTCAGGTTCGTGGTACAGAACTGTCACTATCAGTTCAGAAGCTGCCGTTTGGATTGTCCACGGCACCCCGGGTCTTTACCATGGTAATGGCCGAAATGATGATTCTTCCTAAAAGAAATATGGACGCTTTCCTGATAAGGGCAAGGTCCAGAGAACAGTTGGCGGTCGGAGTAGCACTATCTCAAGTAGTTCTACGACAGCACGAGTGGATTCTAAATATTCCAAAATCGCAGCTTTTTCCGACGACACGTCTAATGTTCCTAGGAATGATTCTGGACACAGTCCAGAAAAGGATGTTTTCTCCCGGAGAAGAAGGCCAGGGAGTTATCCGAGCTAGTCAGGAACCTCCTAAAACCAGGAAAAGTATCAGTGCATCATTGCACAAGGGTCCTGTGAAAAATGGTGGTTTCTTACAAAGCGATCCCATTCGGTAGATTTCACGCAAGAACCTTTCAGTGGAATCTGCTGGGAAAATGGTCCGGATCGCATCTTCAGATGCATCAGCGGATAACCCTGTCTCCAAGGACAAGGGTGTTTTCTTCTGCGGTGGCTGCAGAGTGCTCATCTATGAAAGGGCCGCAGATTCGACATTCTGGACTGGGTCCTGGTGACCACGGATGCCAGCCTGAGTGGCTGGGGAGCAGTCACACAAGGAAAAAATTTCCAGGGAGTGTGATCAAGTCTGGAGACTTCTCTCCACATAAATATACTGGAGCTAAGGGCAATTTACAAGGCTCTAAGCTTAGCAAGACCTCTGCTTCAAGGTCAGCCGGTATTGATCCAGTGGGACAACATCACGGCAGTCGCCCACGTAAACAGACAGGGCGGCACATGAAGCAGGAGGGAAATGGCAGAAACTGCAAGGATTCTTTGCTGGGCGAAAAATCATGTGATAACACTCTCAGCAGTGTTAATTCCGGGAGTGGAAAACTGGGAAGCAGACTTCCTCAGCAGGCATAACCTCCACCCGGGAGAGTGGGGACTTCAGCGGGAAGTCTTCCACATGATTGTAAACCGTTGGGAAAAACCAAAGGTGGACATGATGGCGTCCCGCCTGAACAAAAAACTAGACAAATATTGCGCCAGGTCAAGGGACCCTCAGGCAATAGCGGTGGACGCTCTGGTAACACTGTGGGTGTACCAGTCAGGGTATGTGTTCCCTCCTATGCATCTCATACCAAAAGTACTGAGAATCATAAGAAGGAGATGAGTAAGAACGATACTCGTGGTTCCGGATGGGTCAAGAAGGACTTGGTACCCGGAACTTCAAGAGATGCTCACGGAAGAACCGTGGCCTCTACCTTTAAGAAAGGACCTGCTCCAGCAGGGGCATTGTCTGTTCCAAGACTTACCGCGGCTGCGTTTGACGGCATGGCAGTTGAACGCCGGATCCTGAAAGGGCATTCCAGATGAAGTCATCCCTACCCTGGTCGAAGCCAGGAAGGATGTAACCGCAAAACATTTTCACCGCATTTGGCGAAAATATGTTGCGTGGTGTGAGGCCAAGAAGGTCCCTACAGAGGAATTCCAACTGGGTCGTTTCCTACATTTCCTGAAAACAGGACTGTCTATGGGCCTAAAATTAGGGTCCATTAAGGTTCAAATTTCGACCCTGTCGAATTTCTTCCAGAAAGAACTGGCTTCAGTGCCTGAAGTTCAGACGTTTGTAAAAGGGGTACTGCATATACAGCCTCCTTTTGTGCCCCCAGTGGCACCTTGGGATCTCAATGTTGTTTTGAGTTTCCTAAAGTCACATTGGTTTGATCCACTCACCACTGTGGAATTAAAATATTTCACATGGAAGGTGAAGATTCTATTAGCCCTGGCTTCAGCCAGGCGTGTGTCAGAATGGGCAGCTTTATCATATAAAAGCCCTTACTTAATTTTTCATTCTGACAGGGCAGAATTGAGGACTCGTCCTCAATTTCTCCTTAAGGTGTTTTCTGTTTTTCACATGAACCAACCTATTGTGGTACCTGCGGCTACTAGGGACTTGGAGGACTCCAAGTTACTTGACGTTGTCAGGGCCCTGAAAATATATGTTTCCAGGACGACTGGAGTCAGAAAATCTGACTCGCTGTTTAGCCTGTATGCACCCAACAAGATGGGTGTTCCTGCTTCTAAGCAGACGATTGCTCGCTGGATTTGTAGTACAATTCAGCTTGCACATTCTGTGGCAGGCTTGCCACAGCCAAAATCAGTAAAAGCCCATTCCACAAGGAAGTGGGCTCATCTTGGGCGGCTGCCCGAGGGGTCTCGGCTTTACAACTTTGCCGAGCTGCTACTTGGTCAGGGGCACACCCTGACTGAGGAGGACCTGGAGTTCTCTCATTCGGTGCTGCAGAGTCATCCGCACTCTCCTGCCCGTTTGGGAGCTTTGGTATAATCCCCATGGTCCTGACGGAGTCCCCAGCATCCACTTAGGACGTTAGAGAAAATAAGAATTTACTTACCGATAATTCTATTTCTCGTAGTCCGTAGTGGATGCTGGGCGCCCATCCCAAGTGCGGATTGTCTGCAATACTTGTACATAGTTATTGTTACAAAAATCGGGTTATTCTTGTTGTGAGCCATCTTTTCAGAGGCTCCTTCGTTGTTATCATACTGTTAACTGGGTTCAGATCACAGGTTGTACGGTGTGATTGGTGTGGCTGGTATGAGTCTTACCCGGGATTCAATATCCTTCCTTATTATGCACGCTCGTCCGGGCACAGTATCCTAACTGAGGCTTGGAGGAGGGTCATAGGGGGAGGAGCCAGTGCACACCACCTGATCCTAAAGCTTTTATTATTGTGCCCTGTCTCCTGCGGAGCCGCTAAACCCCATGGTCCTGACGGAGTCCCCAGCATCCACTACGGACTACGAGAAATAGAATTATCGGTAAGTAAATTCTTATTATTGAATGCGGGAGACTGACAGAACTATGCCCAAACTTTGTTTATGTTAGTGTCAGATAAGCGCTTCCCTGACCATAGACGAGCAATGTCATTTGTCACATGTGCAGTCATTAACTGTATATGTGCATCATGTGAGCCGTCTCGCAGGCACCCCGAAAACGGTCCTGTTCAGCCCTCCCTGCCCCCCAACGCCGCGTTGCCGCCCTGCAAACTTCCGCTGCTGTCAATCACATTGTGGTTGCATCCATCGGTGATGCGACCGTATTGTTTGTGCCCGAGCAGTCGCGATGCGGCCGGTCTGAATGACTCCCTCAGTCACCTCTTACTGACAGACACTACTTACTGACACACACAGCACATAAAGTTACTGACACATGCAACACTTACTGATGACACACACAACACAGGTAATCCTACTGAGACAGACACCAAATACTGAGAGGAGCCCCCCCGGGCCTGGTGTGCGCTGCATCTGGCTGCGCGTCACCCGCTCCGCTCTGACATCCACGGAGCCGGCACTACTCACAGACAGCAGGCAGGTCCCCCGGGCCCTTCTTCTCTTTGATCTAACATATGATTGCCACAGGAGGTGATGGGAATGGTAAGCAATAACTGTGGAGTGGTGAGGTGAGTGAGCTGTTGATGGTGACAGGATTTTCTTTTTCTGTCAACACTGGCTGCACTGCTGGTGATCCTGTGGGCCTATTGGCTGCACTGGCTGCACTGCTGGTGATCCTGTGGGCCTATTTTCAATGGCGGGCCTGGAGCTGGAGCTTCATCTGCCCCACTGTTAATCTGGCCCTGCCTGCGTGTCACTATCCCACCTGTGCATCCTCATCTTCTGCTTTTAAATAAGTGGGGAAAACAGAAGAGAGGAGCAATGACTCCTGCTGCAAGGGGCGCTTTAACCACTTAACTGAAGAACATGAATTTAACCGTATCCAAAATTATTTTAGTTAAAAAAATAATAATAATTGGGGGCTGGGGGTGGCTTGGGGGTTTACACTTTCCCAGCGGCTGCCATTGTCTGCAGCCGCTGGGTGGGGTGTCCAGCAATGATCGGCAGCACGCCAACACTGAGGGCAGGGTGCAGGGAGGCGGTTCCTCTGCCAGCAGCAGCGGAGGGAAGTTTCTCTTCCCTGCAGACGCTAAGGGCTGTAACACACTGGCCGGTTTCTCCCGGATGGCAAAAAGCCGGACAAACT
Source organism: Pseudophryne corroboree (assembly GCF_028390025.1). Taxonomy (NCBI): domain Eukaryota; kingdom Metazoa; phylum Chordata; class Amphibia; order Anura; family Myobatrachidae; genus Pseudophryne; species Pseudophryne corroboree. The sequence continues at coordinate 111,627,163 of NC_086444.1, read as the reverse complement.
TTGTCCGGCTTTTTGCCATCCGGGAGAAACCGGCAGAGTCTCGCACACAGGACGGCTTTGAGCCGTGTGTGATGCTGTGCGCATGTGCAGCATCAGACACGGCTTCAGAAAAAAACGTTGTGTGTGAAAGCTCCCCTTCACACACATGGTTTACTGGCTGCAAAGACGGCCCGGCGGCCGCCGGACCTTCCAGTGGTGAGACCCGGCTGCAACCCGGCAACCGGGGCCGTGCAGTGTGAAGGGACCCTAGCCCTCACACTGTTAACTACAATGCCGGCACGGGAAAAAGCCGTCCGGCTTTTTCCCGGCCGGCAAATGCCGGGTAGTGTGTTTTAGCCTTAACACTCTTTATCTGACCGGTCGCATCCTGTGCGACCAGGTCAGATAAGACACTTGCTGGTATGGTCACATCTGCTGCCATTGTTCAGGAGGACCTGATAGGGTGGGTGATGGCATGGGGTTTGTCCTATAATAATGTAGTAACAGTGAGGCACAACACATAGGGGGGTCACGGGAGGCTAGGATAAAAATAAATACAGTAGTACAGTACTTCTGCCATTCTTCAATGATGTCAGAGAGTTTGGCACAGAGTCAGAATGAATCAGCTGCTCTCGGGTTCACTGCCAGGGCTGCACTGTAATGCTAGTGAGACATAACATAAGCTGTCCCTGCCCGGGCTTCACCTTACTCTCACCACATGTGGCAGGTAAGTAGAGAGGGTGGGTGTTGGAGAATGAATTAGCACTCGTGCTTGTGTGAATGGTTTGGGGAAGCTGGAGGGGTACTGTATCTTGAGAATCAGTTGGGTGTATATCATTATCTTATGGACAGTCAAGTATTGACGAGTGGAAGGTTTCCGTGGGCTCAGTTCATGGCCTGGTAAAACCATCTCCGCTGGCTCCCATATGATTTTATTCCATTTTGCCTCTCCCTTAAAAATCCTTGTGGACGCTCCCTGGGTCCTGGTTAGGGAGAGTGACAGGAGGAATAATGCATAGGGTGGAGATGTTTCAAGTCTGGGAAAGAGATAAACTGGAGCATTTGTCATTTCAAAGACTGTGCTACATAAATTACATTTCTCTGTCGTCCTAGTGGATGCTGGGAACTCCGTAAGGACCATGGGGAATAGCGGGCTCCGAAGGAGGCTGGGCACTCTAGAAAGATCTTAGACTACCTGGTGTGCATTGGCTCCTCCCACTATGACCCTCCTCCAAGCCTCAGTTAGATTTCGTGCCCGGCCGAGGTTGGATGCACACTAGGGGCTCTCCTGAGCTCTTAGAAAGTTATAGTCTTAGAATTTGTTATTTTCAGTGAGACCTGCTGGCAACAGGCTCACTGCAGCGAGGGACTAAGGGGAGAAGAAGCGAACTCACCTGCTTGCAGCCGGATTGGGCTTCTTAGGCTACTGGACACCATTAGCTCCAGAGGGATCGACCGCAGGCCCAGCCTTGATGTTCGGTCCCGGAGCCGCGCCGCCGTCCCCCTTACAGAGCCAGAAGCAAGAAGATGGTCCGGAAAATCGGCGGCATGAAGACATCCTGTCTTCACCAAGGTAGCGCACAGCACTGCAGCTGTGCGCCATTGCTCCTCATACACACTTCACACTCCGGTCACTGAGGGTGCAGGGCGCTGGGGGGGGGCACCCTGAGGCAGCAATAAAAACACCTTGGCTGGCTAAAATACCTCAATATATAGCCCCTGGGGCTATATATGAGCTAAATACCCCTGCCAGAATCCCATAAAAAGCGGGAGAATTCGCTGCGAAAAGGGGCGGAGCCTATCTCCTCAGCACACTGGCGCCATTTTTCCCTCACAGCTCGGCTGGAAGAAAGCTCCCTGGCTCTTCCCTGCAATTCTACAGTACAGTAAGAGGGAAAAGAGAGGGGGGGCATTAAAATTGGCACTGTATACAGTATATTATATTGAAAAGCAGCTATTAGGGACATAACTCAGTTAGTCCCTGTATATATATAGCGCTCTGGTGTGTGCTGGCATACTCTTACTCTGTCCCCCCAAAGGGCTTTTGTGGGTCCTGTCCTCTGTTTGAGCATTCCCTGTGTGTGTGGAGTGTGTCGGTACGGCTGTGTCGACATGTTTGAGGAGGATAATGATGTGGAGGAGGAGCAGATGCCTTTAGCAGGGATGTCACCCCCTGGGGGTCAGACACCTGAGTGGATGGTATTATGGCAGGAAATGAGTGCACGTATAGACTCCTTACATAAAAAAATTGACGACATGCCGACTGTGGGACAGCCGAGTCTTCAGCTCGTGCCTGTCCAGGTGTCTCAAAAGTCATCAGGGGCTCTGAAACGCCCGCTATCTCAGGTGGCACAAGTAGATGTCGACACGGATACTGACACCAGTGTCGACGACGATGAGACAAATTTAATGCCCGTTAAGGCCATTCACTGCATGATTGAGGCAATGAAAGAGGTGTTAAATATTTCTGATTTACATCCAGGTACCACAAAAAAGGGTATTATGTTTGGGGAGAAAAGACTACCTGTAGTTTTTCCCCCGTCAGATGAATTAAATGAAGTGTGTGAAGAAGCGTGGGCTTTCCCTGATAAGAAATTGGTAATTCCTAAGAAGCTACTAATGGCGTTCCCTTTCCCGCCAGAGGATAGGTTACGTTGGGAAACACCCCCGAGGGTGGATAAAGCGCTCACACGTTTGTCTAAAAAGGTGGCACTACCGTCCCAGGATACGGCTGCCCTTAAGGAACCTGCTGATAGAAAGCAGGAGGCGATCCTGAAGTCTGTATATACACACTCAGGCATTATACTCAGACCAGCTATTGCGTCAGCATGGATGTGCAGTGCTGCCGCTGCGTGGTCAGATAAACTGTCAGAAAATATTGACACGTTAGACAGAGACACGATCCTGCTAACAATTGACCATATCAAAGACTCAGTCTTATACATGAGAGATGCACAGAGGGAAATCTGCCGGCTGGCATCTAAAGTAAGTGCATTATCCATCTCTGCTAGGAGATGCTTATGGACTCGCCAGTGGACTGGAGATGCAGATTCCAAAAGGCACATGGAAGTTTTGCCTTATAAGGGGGAGGAATTATTTGGGGATGGTCTCTCCGACCTAGTTTCCACAGCAACGTCTGGGAAGTCAGCATTTTTACCCCATGTCCCCTCACAGCCTAAGAAGGCGCCATTTTATCAGGTTCAGTCCTTTCGGTCCCAGAAAAACAAGCGGGGAAAAGGAGGGTCTTTTCTGTCAAGAGGCAGAGGCAGGGGAAAAAGGCTGCAGCAAACAGCAGGTTCCCAGGAACAAAAGTCCTCCCCCGCTTCCTCTTCCAAGTCCGCCGCATGACGGTGGGGCTTCACAGGCGGAGCCAGGTACGGTGGGGGCCCGCCTCAGGAATTTCAGCAATCAGTGGGCTCGCTCACAGGTGGATTCCTGGATCCTTCAAATAGTATCTCAGGGATACAGGCTGGAATTCGAGGCGACTCCACCCCGCCGTTTCCTAAAATCCGCCTTGCCGATTGCTCCCTCAGACAGGGAGGCGGTGCTAGCAGCGATTCACAAGCTGTATTCCCAGCAAGTGATAATCAAGGTACCCCTACTTCAACAAGGCCGGGGTTACTATTCCACACTTTTTGTGGTGCCGAAACCGGACGGTTCGGTGAGACCCATTTGAAATTTGAAATCCTTGAACATATACATAAAAAAATTCAAGTTCAAGATGGAATCGCTCAGGGCGGTTATTGCAAGCCTGGACGAGGGGGATTACATGGTATCCCTGGACATCAAGGATGCTTACCTGCATGTCCCCATTTACAATTCTCACCAGGAGTACCTCAGATTTGTGGTACAGGATTGCCATTACCAATTCCAGACGCTGCCGTTTGGACTCTCCACGGCACCGAGGGTATTTACCAAGGTTATGGCGGAAATGATGATACTCCTTCGAAAAAAGGGAGTTTTAATTATCCCATACTTGGACGATCCAAGGAACAGTTGTTAGTGGGAGTAGCACTATCTCAGGAAGTGCTGAGCCAGCACGGTTGGATTCTGAATATCCCAAAGTCACAGCTGGTCCCCACGACACGTCTAATGTTCCTGGGAATGATTCTGGACACGGCCCAGAAAAAAGTGTTTCTCCTGGAGGAGAAAGCCAGGGAGTTGTCTTCTCTAGTCAGAGACCTCCTAAAACCAAAACAGGTATCGGTGCATCACTGCACGCGGGTCCTGGGAAAGATGGTAGCTTCTTAAGAAGCAATTCCATTCGGCAGGTTCCATGCCAGAATTTTTCAGTGGGACCTGTTGGACAAGTGGTCCGGATCGCATCTTCAGATGCATCGTTTAATAACCCTGTCTCCACGAACCAGGGTGTCTCTTCTGTGGTGGCTGCACAGTGCTCATCTTCTGGAGGGCCTCAGATTCGGCATACAGGACTGGGTCCTGGTGACCACGGATGCCAGCCTACGAGGCTGGGGGGCAGTCACAAAGGGAAGAAATTTCCAAGGACTATGGTCAAGTCAGGAGACTGCCCTTCACATAAATATTCTGGAACTAAGGGCCATTTACAATGCCCTAAGTCAAGCAAAATCCCTGCTCCTACACCAGCCGGTGCTGATCCAGTCAGACAACATCACGGCAGTCGCCCATGTGAATCGACAGGGCGGCACAAGAAGCAGGACGGCGATGTCAGAAGCCACAAAAATTCTCCGATGGGCGGAGAATCATGTACTAGCACTGTCAGCAGTGTTCATCCCGGGAGTGGACAACTGGGAAGCAGACTTTCTCAGCAGGCACGACCTCCACCCGGGAGAGTGGGGACTTCATCCAGAAGTCTTCCAAATGATTGTAAATCAATGGGGTCGTCCACAGGTGGACATGATGGCGTCCCGCCTAAACAAAAAACTAGAGAAGTATTGCGCCAGGTCAAGAGACCCTCAGGCGATAGCTGTGGACGCTCTAGTGACACCGTGGGTGTACCGGTCAGTTTATGTGTTCCCTCCTCTACCTCTCATACCAAAGGTATTGAGAATAATAAGAAAGCGAGGAGTAAGCACAATTCTCGTGGTTCCGGATTGGCCGAGAAGAGCGTGGTACCCGGAACTTCAAGAGATGATCTCAGAGGACCCGTGGTCTCTGCCGCTCAGACAAGACCTGCTGCAGCAGGGCCCCTGTCTGTTCCAAGACTTACCGCGGCTGCGTTTGACGGCATGGCGGTTGAACGCCGGATCCTGAAGGAAAAGGGCATTCCGGAGGAAGTCATTCCTACGCTTATTAAAGCCAGGAAAGATGTTACGGCAAAGCATTATCACCGCATATGGCGGAAATATGTTGCATGGTGCGAGGCCAAAAAGGCCCCAACAGAGGAATTTCAACTAGGTCGATTTCTGCATTTCCTGCAAGCAGGAGTGAATATGGGCCTAAAACTGGGCTCCATTAAGGTACAGATCTCGGCTCTGTCAATTTTCTTTCAAAAAGAACTAGCTTCAGTACCTGAAGTTCAGACATTTGTGAAAGGAGTGCTGCATATTCAGCCCCCATTTGTGCCTCCTGTGGCACCTTGGGATCTCAACGTGATGTTGAGTTTCTTAAAATCACATTGGTTTGAGCCACTAAAAACCATGGATCTGAAATATCTCACGTGGAAAGTGGTCATGTTATTGGCCTTGGCTTCAGCCAGGCGAGTGTCAGATTTGGCGGCTTTATCATGTAAAAGCCCTTATCTGATTTTCCATATGGATAGGGCAGAATTGAGGACTCGTCCCCAGTTTCTCCCTAAGGTGGTGTCAGCGTTTCACCTGAACCAGCCTATTGTGGTGCCTACGGCTACTAAGGATTTGGAGGACTCCAAGTTGCTAGACGTTGTCAGGGCCCTGAAAATATATGTTTCCAGGACGGCTGGAGTCAGAAAATCTGACTCGCTGTTTATCCTGTATGCACCCAACAAGCTGGGTGCTCCTGCTTCTAAGCAGACTATTGCTCGTTGGATTTGTAGTACAATTCAGCTTGCACATACTGTGGCAGGCCTGCCACAGCCAAAATCTGTCAAAGCCCATTCCACAAGGAAGGTGGGCTCATCTTGGGCGGCTGCCCGAGGGGTCTCGGCTTTACAACTTTGCCGAGCTGCTACTTGGTCAGGGGCAAACACCTTTGCAGAATTCTATAAATTTGATACCCTGGCTGAGGAGGACCTGGAGTTCTCTCATTCGGTGCTGCAGAGTCATCCGCACTCTCCCGCCCGTTTGGGAGCTTTGGTATAATCCCCATGGTCCTTACGGAGTTCCCAGCATCCACTAGGACATCAATGAAAATAAGAATTTACTCACCGGTAATTCTATTTCTCGTAGTCCGTAGTGGATGCTGGGCGCCCATCCCAAGTGCGGTTTATCTGCAATACTTGTACATAGTTATTGTTAACTAAATCGGGTTATTGTTGAGCCATCTGTTGAGAGGCTCTATTGTTTCATACTATTAACTGTGTTTCATATCACGAGTTGTACGGTGTGATTGGTGTGGCTGGTATGAGTCTTACCCGGGATTCAAAATCCTTCCTTATTGTGTACGCTCGTCCGGGCACAGTACCTAACTGAGGCTTGGAGGAGGGTCATAGTGGGAGGAGCCAGTGCACACCAGGTAGTCTAAGATCTTTCTAGAGTGCCCAGCCTCCTTCGGAGACCGCTATTCCCCATGGTCCTTACGGAGTTCCCAGCATCCACTACGGACTACGAGAAATAGAATTACCGGTGAGTAAATTCTTATTTTTATCTCTCTCCAAGGCTTGATATATCTTCCACATAGGGTGAGAGATTTCTCAAACTTTAAAAGAGGACACATGGAGAGGATGCCCATAAAGACCAATTAGATTTTAGCTGTCATTTGTATAGAAAAGTATGTAGTAATTTATTGTGTTTGTCACAGTAGCCTTGTGGGCAACTTGCCAATGTAGGTATTCATCTATGTGGGCATATTGGCTACATACTGGTACTGTAAGTGAGCTCATATGGTATATGGGATCATAGGCGCATGCAAGAGCCAGCACAGGGGTGCCACGACGGGCCCTACCCTACCGGGTCATAGACTGCCACTACCTCTGTGCCGGAAGGGGGGGTGGGGGGGAGTAATCCATGACATGGCAGCGGGAGGTCCCAATGCAGCACCCCCTGTGCCGGCTCTTATGCATGTCTATGCATGGAGGTATTTTGGCTAACTGATTACATATGAGGTTATATGGAGGTATACTGGCCATGCGGTAGTAAGTGATGAAGGTTTGTGTCTGATATTTATTTAAGCCCCATACACACTCGACGAGAAAGTAAAAGATACCGTTCAGACGGACCATTCTGAGGAGCAATTTTACTATCTTGTCTAGTGTGTACACTCAGCATCATTAGCGCGCATCGTTAACGACCCCCTCCCTTGTCTGAACAGTTCAGACGAGGGAGGACCTCGTTAACGAGAGCCATGATGCAGCATGGCCCCCGCTCCTCCCCGTCACACCCCCTGTCGTCACTCCCTCCCCGCCATCATCGGCAAGTGTGTATGCACTTGCCGATGCCGGCACCCCACCGGGTCCCTGCCACAGCCAATATCGCCGGGTACACACATCTGCTAGTGTGTACCTGGCTTTAAGGACCATACACACTAGAAGATATTTTCCATAGATAGTGAATCGTTCAGATTGTTCTAGTGTGTACACAGCAAACGATGAACGATGCACACAGTTGGTCGTTTGAAGCAGGTTGTCAGTCGTCCTTGTGTGCAGCTTATAGGCCCTACACACTTGTCGATGTAATGGAAAGGTATGAACGATCTCGTTCATTAATGAACGAGATACCGTTCATATCTTTCAGTGTGGAGGCACCAGCGATGAACGATGCGCGGTCCCGCGCTCGTTCATCGCTGGTTCCCCGTCGGCTGTACATGCAGGCCAATATGGACGGTCTCGTCCATATTTGCCTGCACTTGTATGGAGCCGTGTGACGGGGGGAGTGAAGAAACTTCACTCCCCCCGTCACTGCCCCCGCGCAGCCGGGTCGCCCGTCTGCCGTATCGGCGGTCGGGCAACTCGGCGGCATATCGCCATGTCTGTAGGGCCCATTAATCCTCTCAATCCCAGCAGAGCCGATTGTTCATCGTTCACATCGTTGGTAAAAGTTTGTACACTCAATCTCGTTTGTCAGGGAGTTCAAGGGAAATTGCTCATCTTCCGCATTGTTCATCTTTCAAGTCTTCTAGTGTGTATGGGCCTTTAGGCATAACATGCATATATTACGTGGTTATGTTTTTTTATGTATATCAATTTTACATGTGTAATCATAATTACATGTGCATACCTATCAGGTTACATGAGCAGGGGGAGGAGCAGCGGCCATTTTGGGAAGGTAATTTTTCCCCCTAAATGGCTGATTTTCAGTCTGCTCAGGAATAATCAGCCATCCTTGGTCAAAAAGAAATCACCATTTATGAGCTACCAATGCATTTATTTAACCCATGGCATAGTCAATTGCAAATAGATTCAGAGGGGGCTTAATAAAAGTTAATAGTAAGATGAATACGTGATGTAAGAACCACATACAGATAAACAAAGTTTTTTTTTTCTCTTTACCTCTAGGATTCAGTTAAACTCTGCTTGTTGTAAAATAGCCATTGAAATGCAAATTAACCTGTGTGGCTGCTTTTTCCTGGCAGTGAAAAACCACCTTCACAGACAGTCAAAAGCACATTCATATGCAAATTAGAAGCACTTAATGAGTAAATGAGTCTCAGGAGACCAGTGAATAGTACATAGATATAATATTATAATTATGTGTGGGTGTTTATATCAATGTATGTTCTGCAAGATAGCTATCCAATATGAATCATACTATTGGAAGCATTGATTACTAGATTCATTTAGAATTGTATTTTGTGTATTCTGCATATCTACTCGCTTGTTGCCATTAGCATTGATTATTAGATCTATTTTGACCCGTGCTGAAACATTTGTTGCTATTTAGTTAAAAATATAGAGTAATATTTAAGGGAGTACATGTAAAACACACACGCAGCCTGGCCCAGTTATAAAGGTTTATACAGGAGATACTATGTGGTGTGGGTAAGCGATTATAGTTGAATATCGTTTACATTTATAGAAGCGTGTTATTTGTATTGCTGCGGACGTATCCGGCCTTTGTATACGTGTATCGGACCACGTGCGAGATTGCGTATGCAACGCAGAGGCCTACACACGTGGCGTATATTACGTAACGTGCGTACGGATACGCCCACTAAATACAAATCACACGATAACATTGTTTTAGTTTAAGTGATACGGTAGCCACGCGATAATAGCACAAATTGATCAGTATCCAATATTTAGTTTAAAAACACCTTTTTTTCTATATTACCTCTGGGGAGAGCTATCAGTTTACAGGAAATGATTTTTTTCTGATCAGAAAACTATAGAATGATAGTGTGGGCTGAAAAAGGTATGAGTGTATTGAATCCCGCTTGGTGGTCTTGGTGATCTTGGTGAAGCTTGGTGATCTTGGTGAAGCACGGTCTAGGTGAAAACATGCGAGCACGGTTTTGGTGAACACGTGCGACGGAGTGTGATAAAAGTTTTCGTGGCATTACGCTCCGGCTGTTGTGGAGCACAGACGGAAGAGACTCCAATGATCCTACCATTTATAGATAACAAGTGTCTATAAGTGGTACGATTGGACCGCACGGTTGTATGTGTAAACAATTGACGCAACATGATATGAGGTTGCATATTCGTGCGTAAATCTTATCCTCATACGCGTTGTAGTGAGCACATGCAATCGTGATTTGTGTAAAATAAAGGTAGGGCCTGCAACGGCTACACGAGTCTGCTAGAAGGCGGACCGGGGATACCCGGAGCAGAAGAAGTTCAGTGGAAGAGCTTGAAGGATTTCCACCGTAGACTTCTGTGTTTGGTGCATTTTAGGAAGTTTTTCTGTGTTAAAAAGGTCCACAATGGAAGCCAAGTGCACAACACAGGGACGTTTAGCAGTCAGGGTTCAGACTGCAGAGATTTGCAGACCCCGGGGGTCTGCTCGGTTAGTAATGTGGGGGAAGTATGGTCCCCACACTGAGACCTTTTGTGATGAATGGACACGAATGACTGTGGGGGATAAAGCACCATTTCCTGGGATAGGTAGTTTTGACTCAGAGGTATTGCATAATCTAAGGCTTAGGATCTGTCTGTTAAAGTCCCAAAAACAAAGGGTCAGACACACAAACTGTTACATTTATGGCAACGAGAGAGTGATATACAGAGGGAACTAGCTTACACAGCTGGTTCCAACACTAGCAGGAAACTGATGGCGACTGGAGAAACAATGGCTACAGAGAATGGCATACTGGGATATGATGATAATAGTGCACTTAATAAATGTATTAATGACAATAAGAGTAAACGTAATAAATGTGTTAATGACGATAGGAGTAAAACTGATTAATGTACAAATTCTAACCCGTGCAAGTTGCACCCCATGTTAAACTTCCCTCAGGATTACAAGCAAGAAAGTGAGCCCAGCATGATGTCGGCACTTTCTCCAGCAGCCACCATACAAGACACCCAGGTGGGCATGGCCCAATTGGTAAAGGCAGTAGTAAAGCCCCCTAACGGAGGGTCAGGTGATGTCGTGTCCACAGGTAAGTACGGTATTGTACATTATGCACAGACAATTGCACCTCACATTGTAGAGTCAACACAAGATGATGTAGTTGAACTTAATCCTGTCAGGGTGATTGCAGTCCCAAATGGAAAGACTGACGCACAGGGAGTCACTCCCGTCAGGAACATTGCAATGCATTGCCCCTGGTCCCGGACAGAATTAAGGACAATTATGTCTGAATTTCCCGATCCCAGGAAAGATCTAGCCGCATGCCAAAGGTTCATTAAAGAACTAGGTAACGCCGCCGAACCCACTAACAAAGATTGGCGGACAGTACTGCGGGCATGTTTGCCCTCCAATATTGACCCTGCGAAATTCATCACTGATTGTAAGTTAGACGCAGAAGTACCTCTCACTGAGGAATACAATCAGGACAATGTAAAACGGATCAACCTGCAATTAGGAGTATATTTCCCAACTGTTGTCAAGTGGAACAAAATTTTCTCCATTAGACAAAAAGAAGGTGAAACTGCTTCTGATTATTTCCATCGAGCATTAGGGGAAATGGCTAGATACACTGGGATCGCGGACATTGAGGAAAGTGTACATCATAGAGAGGTAGCGGTGTCCGTATTAATGGAAGGTTTAAAAGAAGTGTTGAGAACAAGGGTACAGACCACTCAACCTAACTGGAGAGGTATCTCGGTGGCTGCATTAAGGGAGTCCGCTATCGAGCATGACCGTAATATCCAAAGAACCAGGGAAGCACAGGGAGAGCGGTTGATGGTGATGAGCATCCAAGCACTAGAAGAGGCATCAAATCGACCAAAACCCCCAGCCCCTGGCACATGGAGGAAGCCAAGGGTTTGTTATCTGTGTAAAAGGGAAGGGCATTATGCCAGCAACTGTAACAGCACACATAAAGTCAGACCTCCTAGACAAGAACACAAGCAAAGTTATGACACACTGTATGACACACGTAATTGGAATCAGGGATCATATAGGAAAAATTTTGGCCCGCACCTGTAAATTGCAGCCAGTGAAGTTGATTGTTAGCCTTGATAGTAAGCCTGAGGTTACAGTCGATGTAATTGGTAGGTCATTCCTTGTAGACACAGGGGCGGCCAGGTAAACTCTGTGATTTATCTTTAAATGTTTCCTCTTCATCTCTGACGTTCACCAGCAGAACTACAGCTCAAACGTCACATGTCTACTAGGTCTTTTTCAGAGGTCTACCCAACCCCAGTATATCTTACCAGCATCATTGTGCCTGGCCACGCACAGAGGGTGGAGAGTGGAAATACTGGTGGGGGAGACTGTGCAGAGATACCAATGGACATGTTGGTGTGACAGCCTGATGGTGAACGGAAATCTGACAATTTTTCTCTTTTTCTATTGTTCTCTCTTTTTGTTTTGTCATGTTTTACGGATGGTATGTCACACAACAGTTAAACAAATGGTAATGCAAGATTTATGCTCCTTACAGAAAGGTCGTTGATTCGGAAAGAATATCGTATCACTGAAGTGTTCGTTTTAGGAAGACTGAGAGGCAGCACTGTTGAGACGGCATCTGAGCAAGAAGAAGAACAACAAGACTAGAGGACAATTATCGTAACAATTTTCTTTCCCTTCAATTATTTTCTTTACCCCCATTACCACTCTTTCTTTCTCCTCCTGCAAGATGGACTTGCCCCAAGAGACTGCATTCCGTGTTTTCCTGTTGACCCTGTTGTTGACTAGAGCAGTCTGTTTCGGTGAGAGTACCAGAGAGGTCGAGAAAGGATCTGGAATGGGTTCTGATGACAAGGATGGATTCGTAGAATTCCAAGAGCAACACAATCACCGAGTAAAGGCAAGTATCAGAAAACGATCTGGTAGCCATGACACTAGGAGACATTGTGAAGGATTGTTAGCTGAAAAGAATTGTATCTGTAAGAATTGTGAAAACATAGTTGAGGACGGGTGCATCCAGAGATGTCAGTCCAGCATTAATATCAACATGGACCGTCATCCATTGAGTGACTATCACTCATTAGTGGGTAAGGTTTTAAACCAAACGGAATGCTGGGTGTGCTCACAAGTACCTCAAGGTCATAGAAAGTCAGGACTAGTGCCATACGCTTTAACGATAGATGAGGTACTTGAATTAAGGGGTGGGAGACCCGGTGGACAAGAAATTTAATATTTATAGGCCTCCTAGTTTGAAGCTCCACCAACATCATGTGGATAGGTCCTTAATATGTTTTAACATTTCCAATCCCCGAAAGCCGGGAAATTGGGAAGTGACATGGAACAACCAAACCATGACATTCTCACACAGAGCCGATAGAATGCCCATAGACTCAGAGCTTATACGCCAAATAGCCAACGGTGGGAGATATTTTCAGTATAGGTACACTCTAGGAAGTAGGACCATGTGAGTTGGAGAAGTATCACCAGGATACTGTGCGCATATCATACAGCCTGATACGTGTACTAGACAAATGAGAGAGTTAGGGATAGGATTTTTCACCTGGAAGGTTTGTAATATGGTGATGTCATATTCTGTCCCATATGTCCTCCCCGATGATGCATATTTCATATGTGGGAGGAAGGCGTATAAGTGGCTTGCCCCAAACTCAGAGGGATTGTGTTACATTGGAAGAGTGTTGCCAGTAGTAATGACCATTACCCATGAAAAGATGAAAGACGTTCACTGCAATGCTCAAGCTCCTTACACTCACACTCATTACGAACACATTGTTAAGAGACACCTTATAGATAGGACAGAGCACGCAGCCTCTGATTTGATCCACGAATCCACCGGGATTCAACTCCTACTCGCGCTAGATATTACCCGTACCGCCAGAGGAGTTATAAATTTTAGGTATATAACTGCGCTAGCGAACCTGATAGACAATATCACCGAGATGTATGATGACACCTTCAGATATACTGGGAGAGAATTGCAAGCTTACAAAACGGAACTGATCCAGCTCAGGATGGTTCTCAATTACATCACAGCGGTGACAGGCGGGTATTGTGTCACCCTAGCAACTCAGTATGGTGTGAAGTGCTGTACATATATCACAAACAGCACTGATGACCCAACCGAGGTCATAGATCAAAAGATGGACGATATCTTGCAATTGAAGTGGGAGTTCCGAAGGAGACACAACCTTACCCTTACTGCTGTGAGTAATGAACTGACCGGCTGGCTATCATGGTTGAACCCACGCAATTGGTTCTCAGGTTTAGGAGAATGGGCCCAAAATGTTATCGTTAATGTAGGGAAATTCCTCTTGTGTATCCTAGGAGTTGTCATAATGATTGGTTTGATATTTAGATGTGTTCGGATTTTAATGAATTGCAAGCGTAGTACCAAATTGATGAGTTTGAGGAGCGAGGGCATTGTAACAACAACTGGTTTAATTTATGACCCATCAATCGAGACAATGCTGTGATAAGACGTGATTCCACGGTCCGTTTCTTTCACCCGTTTCTCCTTTGTTTTTCTCCAAGGTAAAAAGACATCCACTCGGAAGAAGATTTTGATGACCCTTTATACAGACCATTGATGAACTTTTTCACAGACATTTGATGAACTTTTAGAGACTTTAACTTTCTATGGACACTTGAAAAAACTTTGCTTGCCACTTACAGCAAAGATACAGCAACCCGGACAAGACATCAACAAGACATCAACAAGACATCAACAAGACATCCAAGGACAATCACATACATTATCATATGAATGCATTTATAACGCATGTTTCTTATCTTCATCTCTACGATCTTCAGGTAGTGACACACATAGTCGACAGGTAATATAGGCATATATATTAGCACTCACATATTTTCCCCATCATATATCATCAACTAATGTGCACCCCATTTGTTGGAACTAAAAGCCGAAAAGAGCTCGGTAGAGTTTGTTAGCCCACTTACAGACCCTTAATACGGGATAAGAAGGATTCAATGTATACTTCGCAATACCTCGAAGCTTATTTTAGAACATGTACGGCACGATGATACATGACCCCTCAGACATGAATTTCATACATACATGCTTTTACTATCTCACTAGGTCATACATTTCCCACCTTCTCCTCTCCTCCCTACACCCAATCATATATAGGTATTTCACGGTATTATATATTTTTCTGCTTAAAATGTTTAGATAGTGGCAGTTATTGTTGACTGCCAAAGGGTGGACTGTCAAAGTCGAAAAATATCCTGATACATATGCCTTGTACTAACCCCTCATGCACATGCCCGCTGCGCGTTCGCACACTCTGCCGTGCGTGTGCATATCCGCAATTTGCGTAAAGATCGCTCCGGCGATCACGCGCGTGGTGTGCGCATTTACGGTAGAGTTTGTAAGCGTCTAGCGTGCGACTTGATCGTAGCATATTTAACCCATATAGTGTGTTTTGTAGTAAATATTCCCCTAGACAATGTCAGCAAGTATGTTTAGTTTAAACTGTTCCTGGACAGAGAGATTCCTCTTTACATGATAGGAAGGGTCAGACAAAGGTTGAAAGGTGGTGTTTAGTATCCAGCTGTAGGGTATTTTAAGAGTAACATTTCGGTGTTGGTTAGGAAAGGATTGCTCGCTCCTGCGTATAGTTATGTACAAAAGTAGTTTATGAACATTGATTGTATTTGCTGTTTATTACACATGCGGCTGGAATCCTGAGGATACCTCCCACCAGAGCAGTTGGGGAAAGACACAGCCCACCTGTTCAAATCCATCTATGACCTTTGCTATAATGTAGAGACACATCCCTGTGTCCAATGAACAATGAGATACAGGTACCATTGTATTGTGAATGTATGTTGTGTATATAAAGACCACCATTGCCCGGCCAGACACTCACTCTCTCTGAAGGCTTTCTCTCTGAATGCTGAGGGCTGGATCCAGGACGCGCTTGCGAATCATCCCCACGTATGTATATTTCTCTGTAGCCATTTTATTATCCATTCTGTTCGCCATTCGTTTCAATTTGTTCACTCTTGTTTGTTATTGTTCATATTATTCTCTGTTATTGTGTTAGATTTTGATGTTAGTTTGTAGTGTATAACTTGTATTGTGTTTTTCCCCTTTTCTCTAAACAATCCACGGCAGTGTTAGAACTGCTGCGTTTTAAATCCAAACCAGGTCTTGTGTTTTCACTGTTTACTGCAAAGGGCTTTTCTTAGCGTCTCAATCGCTCAAACAGCATACACATTGTTAAGGTTTTTAAGCGTTACATCATTGTAGTATTTGACTACTAAGGTTTAGAGTATAAGCATATTCATACTGTGTTTTATTAATAAGGTTTACTGTGTATCATTCTGTGAGCGTCTTCGCCGCTCGTGTCTCACTCTCACGGCGCAGCGTCCGCTACGCCAATAGCGTAGCAGTACGGTACTCGGTACGCCTATAGCGTGCTTGATACGTAGCGTGAATCCGTGAGCGTGCGTGTTGCTCGTGCGTCGCGCCCACGGCCTAGCGTCTGCTACGCTAAGTGCGTACCCCTATGGTACTCAGTGCGCCAATAGCGTACTTAGTCCGTAATAGTATATAGCTTATGTTTAAAGGTAATATTTGACATTATCAGAGTGCATGCGGGTGAATGATCCGAAAATACAGTATCAATCGGTCGGGCATGCCGATCGTCCAGCTTGTCTGTCCAATGCAGTATTTTCTAAGTTGAAAGTCGGTCGCATAATGCAGTGTGTGCCCTGCCGTGGCCAACCAATGGATATTTCCCCTGTTCCTTCACATGTAAAGGTGACGGGGAAATGTCTCAGATATTGTGACCAGTACACAGGGAGATATCTCACAATATGGGACCGGATGTATGGGCTTGCGAGACAGCCGGAGCTCTGAGACTTTGGCCAAACTCGTACATTTTTTTAAAGCAGTAAACGTTTACAAGGCAAAACCTGGTTGGTTTTGCCTTGTAAACAGTTGCTGCATTAAAAAAATGTACAAGTTCAGCCAGAGTCTCGGAGCTCCGGCCGTCTCGCAAGCCAATACATTCGGCCCCATATGTCCACAATATCTGTAGGGCAGAGGTTCTCAAACTCGGTCCTCGGGAGCCCACACAGTGCATGTTTTGCAGGTAACCCAGCAGGTGCACAGGTGTATTAATTACTCACTGACACATTTTAAAAGGTCCACAGGTGGAGCTAATTATTTCACTTGCGATTCTGTGAGGAGACCTGCAAAACATGCACTGTGTGGGCCCCCGAGGACCGAGTTTGAGAACCTCTGCTGTAGGGTCTGAGGGGGTCTGATAAAATGACATTTTATCTGCACGTGTATGCCCAGCTTAAGTAGAACATAAATCTATATTAACTTGTACAAAGGAATCTTAATTCTTACAAAGTAAAACTTTTACTGATATTACATAAATATGTAAACAGCTGGGTGTGAGGAACTACTGAGTGATTGTATTTTGATTTGAGAGCATCGTTATACAGTGATCTATCACTATTTTCTTGATAGGCAACATGTAGCTACATCATACCTCCCAACATGACCCTCTCCAGGAGGGACACAATGCTCTGCTTCTGGACTTTTCTCTTAATATATGATTGTCTGCACCTGTTTTGAACAGGTGAATGGATAAGAAAGGTGTTTCAGCACAGGTGACAGCAATTATAAATTAAGAGAAAAGTCCAGGAGCAGAGCATTGTGTCCCTCCTGGAGAGGGTCATGTTGGGAGGTATGCTACATAGTTATTACACTGACAAGGAAGTAAGTGTTGGTAAATAGTTTATAATAGACAATGGGGTCACAACAACTGTAGAATTGAAGCTTGTCATTTTTATGCAGTGCGGCATCCCGCAAAGTAAGGCGAATGTGGGGAACTTTTACCTGTATTGTATATATGCCCGATATGTGAGTGCCCACGGTCGCTAGCCTACATGGTCCGGTTTGATGTGCTGCATATCAAACCTGACGATGGTAGGACGGAACATGATTGTTCCATCCTTCATTAACATCACTCAATGTGTACCAAGCTTTCCGATATGTCGTTTGAGCGTGTACCCAGCTTAACTTCACAGGACAATTGCAGCAGGACCCTGGGGTTGTGGATATGTCTGTTGTCTCCTCGTTGATTGAAAGATTTAGGAGTCCCAGTTCTTTTGATCACCTGTCTTTTGAGAGATGTCCTTTAGTTTCAATAAAGCAATTTCCCATCAGGGCATTGTTGTTCGCAGTAGTTGTGGATGGCATGGTATCACAGGTGGGTTTATGTGTAGCATTATCTGGAACATGTTTCAGTCAATTATTCATGTTCAATCCACCCTGGCAGGAGATAGTCATTATTACGCTATAAACCCAACGCGTTTCAGTTAGTCAATAGTTTTCTTCAGGGATCAAAGTGGTTCAAGTCTGAAAGTGGATCCCATTTAAATACTCTCTTTGTGTAACTCCTTATGGTGATCTATGCAATGTCTCTTACTAATACCTACTTACAGGTTTTCAGGTGTTTTGAAAGCTTGGACGGTGCAGAATCTTTCCGTATTATGTCCTCATTTTGACGTGGGGACTGCAAATAATGTTAAATCTGCACAGATGCTAATGGGTAAAACTTAGGTAGTGTTTAAAAAATCTGATTAGAAAGTATGGTAGGATGGCAGAGTTACAACAGGGCATATATGTTAAATATCAGCTCATATGTGTCACAAATCGGCGTGGACGGTTTTCCAGCATAAAGTCTACACTTGTGACCAACCGTGTCCGCTCCCTGGTGCCCAGGCAGCGCTCTCAGCCATGCTTTCTAGAGGATATGGAGCCGCAATCCATTCCAGCACCGAGGCCTGGGCACTGCCATATTGGTCCTGGTCAGCTGACTGTAAATCTGCCAATCCATACCCAGCCAGGACAAGGCTCCGTCACCTGATTCACTCACAGCCAACCCAGTGGTATAAATCCCCAGCACTGGCTATGCACAATCGCCAGTTCACTGTCTAGCCTAGTCTCATATAGGTTAAGAATTCCTGAGCTCCTGCTATTCAAATAGCTTGTATTTCCTCTATGGTGCAGTTTTTTCTCACTAAGCTGCATTCACCTGACACCTGTTCCTGAGTCTGTGTCTGATCCTTCCTGGGCTGCACAGACGATTCCAGCCTGCTAATTAACTTTCTGATTCTCATTCTGGCCAAACATTGGTAACATCCGATCCTACTCCTGTTTTTAGTCCGGTTCCGGTTCCTACCATCATACAAGAGTTCACTACATTCCTGGAGCAGTAATAACCCAGTCCAAGCCTGGTAAATCTACTGAACACTCTTCTGCAATACAAATTGGATTCCAGCACAAGGGGAGTTTCTAATACCATCCTGATTACAGTAATAACCCAGTTACAAGCCTGGTTAATCTACTGTCTCCTCTCATCAGCCTGCATTCCAACTGCATCAACTCTGGGGCGAGATCTCAGCAGCCTATACAGACTTCAACCTGACTCCGGATTCACAAATACCAGATTCTTGACAGTGTGCACTGGCCACATGGATTCGGCTGAAGGTGGTGGTCTTTCTCCAGGTCTCCTGAACAGTTTAGTGGGACGCCTGGAGGGCTTAGAGTCTACACAAAGACAGCTAGCGCAGTATCTGCAGGAGTTCCCTGCTCATTTGAATAAGCCTCCTGCTCCTGTGGGTATTCAAAACCAATCTGAATCCTCTCCAGTTTCACCCAGACTTCATTTGCCCACACCTAATGAATTTGATGGGAGTCCAAAATTGTGTCGAGGGTTTCTTAACCAATGTGACGTACACTTCACCTTACAGCCTGCCAATTTCCCGACTGACAAGACCAAAGTTGCATATATCGTCTCTATTTTAACTGGTTCAGCCCTGGACTGGGTGTCCCCCCGTGGGAGAGATCAGACCCACTATTGTCTCAATATGCCGACTTCCTTTCCATGTTTCGCAGAATATTTAATGAACCTGGAAGAACTACATCAGCTGCTATAGACGTTTTACGCTTATGTCAGGGCAGTAAGTCTGTGGGACAATATGTGATACAATTTCAAACTCTGGCATCAGAGTTACAATGGAATGAGGAAGCGTTAATAGCAATTTTTTCAAATGGCCTCTCTGGGAGAATTAAAGATGTACTGGCAACCCGTGATCTTCCTCCAAAAGTAGATCTTATTTCTCTTTGTAATAAAGTGGACTTACAGCTCAGAGAAAGATCTTATGAGGAAAACAAACTTCTTGTCGAGGATGAACCAATGCAGATTGGAAGATCACGCCTTACTCCTGAATAGAGACGGAGTAGGTGTCTGTCTAAACTCTGTTTATATTGTGGGGAAGCTGGGCATAGGATTGCTTCCTGTACAAAACGGCCAGGAAACGGTTGCTCCTAGTCTCTCATGGAGAGAAGGGACTAGGAGAGAGAAAATCCTCTCCAAACAAATTGGATTCCATCTTGCCAGTGACTTTTGTAATATTCAATAAAAAATGTTCTGTTTCAGCACTTCTTGATTCTGGGGCAGCAGAAAATTTCATGACTCAAGATTTTGTTTCTAAATACCAGATACCCACTGAAGCACTTCCACTTCCCCTATCCTTATCAGCAGTGGGTGGCAGCTTAATTCCTCATGGGTCGATCACCACACTGACAGCTGCAGTCAAACGCTATGTCGGAGCACTACACTCAGAGTTGATCTCATTTCTCATTATTCCTAAAGCAACTCATTCAGTGGTACTAGGGATTTCCTGGTTACGGAAACATAATCCTCATATAAATTGGTCTTCCATGCAAATGCTCTCATGGGGCAAGAACTGTTCTGAAGTCTGCTTGGGAAAGGTGGTACCTATCCGTTCTTCTGAATCCGCTATTTTGGAAAAGTTGCCTCCCCAATATCATGCCTTTGCAGACATATTCAGAAAACAAGATGCTGCCAGCCTTCCTCCACATAGAGAATGGGATTGCCCCATAGAACTAATCCCTGGCAAATCACTACCCAGAGGGCATACATACCCTCTCTCTGTTCCTGAAACCAAATCAGTGACTGAGTACATCCAGAAAAACCTACAGAAAGGATTTATTTATCCCTCCACGTCTCCTGCTGGGGCAGGGTTCTTTTTTGTAAAAAAGAAAGATGGCGGACTCCGTCCCTGTATAGATTACAGAGGTCTCAACAAAATTACTGTGAAAAACCATTATCCATTACCACTTATTACAGAACTGTTTGATCGTGTGAAAGGCTCTACTATCTTTACCACACTAGATTTAAGAGGTGCCTATAACCTGATTCGTATCCGCCAAGGTGACGAGTGGAAAACGGCTTTCAACACTAGGGATGGGTACTATGAATATTTCGTTATGCCATTCGGGTTAAGCAATGCTCCTGCAGTCTTTAAGTATTTTGTTAACGAGATCTTTCGAGACCTTCTGTACCATTCTGTTGTTGTGTACCTGGACGATATCCTCATATTCTCCCAAGATCTCCCCTTTCATCATGCTCAGGTAAAAGAGGTGCTTCAGAGACTCCGTGCCAACCGTTTATACTGTAAACTTGAAAAATGTATTTCTCTGACGTCCTAGTGGATGCTGGGGACTCCGAAAGGACCATGGGAATAGCGGCTCCGCAGGAGACTGGGCACAAAAGTAAAAGCTTTAGGACTACCTGGTGTGCACTGGCTCCTCCCCCTATGACCCTCCTCCAAGCCTCAGTTAGATTTTTGTGCCCGAACGAGAAGGGTGCATACTAAGGGGCTCTCCTGAGCTGCTTAGAGTAAAAGTTTAAATTAGGTTTTTTATTTTCAGTGAGACCTGCTGGCAACAGGCTCACTGCACCGAGGGACTAAGGGGAGAAGAAGCGAACTCACCTGCGTGCAGAGTGGATTGGGCTTCTTAGGCTACTGGACATTAGCTCCAGAGGGACGATCACAGGCCCAGCCATGGATGGGTCCCAGAGCCGCGCCGCCGGCCCCCTTACAGAGCCAGAAGACTGAAGAGGTCCGGAAAATTGGCGGCAGAAGACGTCCTGTCTTCAATAAGGTAGCGCACAGCACCGCAGCTGTGCGCCATTGCTCTCAGCACACTTCACACTCCGGTCACTGAGGGTGCAGGGCGCTGGGGGGGGGGGCGCCCTGAGACGCAATAAAAACACCTTATATGGCAAAAAATACATCACATATAGCTCCTGGGCTATATGGATGCATTTAACCCCTGCCAATTTTTCCTTAAAAAAGCGGGAGAAAGGCCGCCGAGAAGGGGGCGGAGCCTATCTCCTCAGCACACTGGCGCCATTTTTTCCTCACAGCTCCGTTGGAGGGAAGCTCCCTGACTCTCCCCTGCAGTCCTGCACTACAGAAACAGGGTAAAACAAGAGAGGGGGGCACTAATTTGGCAGATAAATCTATACAGCAGCTATATAAGGGAAAAACACTTATATAAAGTTATCCCTGTATATATATAGCGCTCTGGTGTGTGCTGGCAAACTCTCCCTCTGTCTCCCCAAAGGGCTAGTGGGGTCCTGTCCTCTATCAGAGCATTCCCTGTGTGTGTGCTGTGTGTCGGTACGTTGTGTCGACATGTATGAGGAGGAAAATGGTATGGAGGCGGAGCAATTGCCTGTATTAGTGATGTCACCCCCTAGGGAGTCGACACCTGACTGGATGGTCTTATGGAAGGAATTACGTGATAGTGTCAGCACTTTACAAAAGACTGTTGACGACATGAGACAGCCGGCAAATCAGTTAATACCTGTACAGGCGTCTCAAACACCGTCAGGGGCTCTAAAGCGCCCGTTACCTCAGATGGTCGACACAGACCCAGACACGGACACTGACTCCAGTGTCGACGGTGAGGAAACAAACGTATTTTCCAGTAGGGCCACACGTTACATGATCACGGCAATGAAGGAGGTTTTGAACATTTCTGATACTACAAGTACCACAAAAAAGGGTATTATGTGGGGTGTGAAAAAACTACCCGTAGTTTTTCCTGAATCAGATGAATTAAATGAGGTGTGTGATGAAGCGTGGGTTTCCCCCGATAAAAAACTGCTAATTTCTAAAAAATTATTGGCATTATACCCTTTCCCGCCAGAGGTTAGGGCGCGTTGGGAAACACCCCCTAGGGTAGATAAGGCGCTCACACGCTTATCAAAACAAGTGGCGTTACCGTCTCCTGATACGGCCGCCCTCAAGGAACCAGCTGATAGGAAGCTGGAAAATATCCTAAAAAGTATATACACACATACTGGTATTATACTGCGACCAGCAATCGCCTCAGCCTGGATGTGCAGTGCTGGGGTGGCTTGGTCGGATTCCCTGACTGAAAATATTGATACCCTGGACAGGGACAATATATTATTGACTATAGAGCATTTAAAGGATGCATTTCTATATATGCGAGATGCACAGAGGGATATTTGCACTCTGGCATCAAGAGTAAGTGCGCTGTCCATTTCTGCCAGAAGAGGGTTATGGACGCGACAGTGGTCAGGTGATGCGGATTCCAAACGGCATATGGAAGTATTGCCGTATAAAGGGGAGGAGTTATTTGGGGTCGTCTATCGGACCTGGTGGCCACGGCAACGACTGGGAAATCCACCTTTTTACCTCAGGTCACCTCTCAGCAGAAAAAGACACCGTCTTTTCAGGCTCAGTCCTTTCGTCCCCATAAGGGCAAGCGGGCAAAAGGCCACTCATATCTGCCCCGGGGCAGAGGAAGGGGAAAAAGACTGCAGCAGGCAGCCTCTTCCCAGGAACAGAAGCCCTCCCCCGCTTCTGCCAAGTCCTCAGCATGACGCTGGGGCCTTACAAGCGGACTCAGGCACGGTGGGGGCCCGTCTCAAGAATTTCAGCGCGCAGTGGGCTCACTCGCAAGTGGACCCCTGGATCCTGCAGGTAGTATCTCAGGGGTACAAATTGGAATTCGAGACGTCTCCCCCTCGCCGGTTCCTGAAGTCTGCTTTACCAACGTCTCCCTCCGACAGGGAGGCGGTATTGGAAGCCATTCACAAGCTGTATTCCCAGCAGGTGATAATCAAGGTACCCCTCCTACAACAGGGAAAGGGGTATTATTCCACGCTGTTTGTGGTACCGAAGCCGGACGGCTCGGTGAGACCTATTTTAAATCTGAAATCCTTGAACACTTACATACAAAGGTTCAAATTCAAGATGGAATCACTCAGAGCAGTGATAGCGAACCTGGAAGAAAGGGACTATATGGTATCTCTGGACATCAAGGATGCTTACCTCCATGTCCCAATTTGCCCTTCTCACCAAGGGTACCTCAGGTTTGTGGTACAGAACTGTCACTATCAGTTTCAGACGCTGCCGTTTGGATTGTCCACGGCACCCCGGGTCTTTACCAAGGTAATGGCCGAAATGATGATTCTTCTTCGAAGAAAAGGCGTCTTAATTATCCCTTACTTGGACGATCTCCTGATAAGGGCAAGGTCCAGAGAACAGTTAGAGGTCGGAGTAGCACTATCTCAAGTAGTACTACGACAGCACGGATGGATTCTAAATATTCCAAAATCGCAGCTGATTCCGACGACACGTCTGCTGTTCCTAGGGATGATTCTGGACACAGTACAGAAAAAGGTGTTTCTCCCGGAGGAGAAAGCCAGGGAGTTATCCGACCTAGTCAGGAACCTCCTAAAACCAGGCCAAGTGTCAGTGCATCAATGCACAAGGGTCCTGGGAAAAATGGTGGCTTCTTACGAAGCGATTCCATTCGGCAGATTCCACGCAAGAACTTTTCAGTGGGATCTGCTGGACAAATGGTCCGGATCGCATCTTCAAATGCATCAGCGGATAACCCTGTCTCCAAGGACAAGGGTGTCTCTCCTGTGGTGGTTACAGAGTGCTCATCTTCTAGAGGGCCGCAGATTCTGCATTCAGGACTGGGTCCTGGTGACCACGGATGCCAGCCTGAGAGGCTGGGCAGCAGTCACACAGGGAAGAAATTTCCAGGGCTTGTGGTCAAGCATGGAAACGTCACTTCACATAAATATCCTGGAACTAAGGGCCATTTACAATGCCCTAAGTCAGGCAAGGCCTCTGCTTCAGGGTCAGCCGGTGTTGATCCAGTCGGACAACATCACGGCAGTCGCCCACGTAAACAGACAGGGCGGCACAAGAAGCAGGAGGGCAATGACGGAAGTTGCAAGGATTCTTCGCTGGGCGGAAAATCATGTGATAGCACTGTCAGCAGTGTTCATTCTGGGAGTGGACAACTGGGAAGCAGACTTCCTCAGCAGACACGACCTCCACCCGGGGGAGTGGGGACTTCACCCAGAAGTCTTCCACATGATTGTGAACCGTTGGGAAAAACCAAAGGTGGACATGATGGCGTCCCGCCTCAACAAAAAACTGGACAGATATTGCGCCAGGTCAAGGGACCCTCAGGCAATAGCTGTGGACGCTCTGGTAACACCGTGGGTGTACCAGTCAGTGTATGTGTTCCCTCCTCTGCCTCTCATACCCAAGGTACTGAGAATCATAAGAAGGAGAGGAGTAAGGACTATACTCGTGGCTCCGGATTGGCCAAGAAGGACTTGGTACCCGGAACTTCAAGAGATGCTCACGGAAGACCCGTGGCCTCTACCTCTAAGAAAGGACCTGCTCCAGCAGGGACCATGTCTGTTCCAAGACTTACCGCGGCTGCGTTTGACGGCATGGCGGTTGAACGCCGGATCCTGAAGGAAAAAGGCATTCCGGATGAAGTCATCCCTACCCTGATCAAAGCCAGGAAGGATGTAACCGTGCAACATTATCACCGTATTTGGCGTAAATATGTTGCGTGGTGTGAGGCCAGGAAGGCCCCTACAGAGGAATTTCAACTGGGTCGTTTCCTGCATTTCCTGCAAACAGGACTGTCTATGGGCCTAAAATTAGGGTCCATTAAGGTTCAAATTTCGGCCCTGTCAATATTCTTCCAAAAAGAACTAGCTTCAGTTCCTGAAGTTCAGACGTTTGTCAAGGGGGTACTGCATATACAGCCTCCTTTTGTGCCTCCAGTGGCACCTTGGGATCTCAATGTAGTTTTGGGGTTCCTAAAATCACATTGGTTTGAACCACTCACCACTGTGGACTTAAAATATCTCACATGGAAAGTGGTAATGCTGTTAGCCCTGGCTTCAGCCAGGCGTGTCTCAGAATTGGCGGCTTTATCCTACAAAAGCCCTTACCTAATTTTTCATACGGACAGGGCAGAATTGAGGACTCGTCCTCAATTTCTCCCTAAGGTGGTTTCAGCGTTTCACTTAAACCAGCCTATTGTGGTACCTGTGGCTACTAGGGACTTGGAGGATTCCAAGTTGCTGGACGTAGTCAGGGCCCTGAAAATATATGTTTCCAGGACGGCTGGAGTCAGAAAATCTGACTCGCTGTTTATCCTGTATGCACCCAACAAGCTGGGTGCTCCTGCTTCTAAGCAGACTATTGCTCGTTAGATTTGTAGTACAATTCAGCTTGCACATTCTGTGGCAGGCCTGCCACAGCCAAAATCTGTAAAAGCCCATTCCACACGGAAAGTGGGCTCATCTTGGGCGGCTGCCCGAGGGGTCTCGGCTTTACAACTTTGCCGAGCAGCTACTTGGTCAGGGGCAAACACGTTTGCTAAATTCTACAAATTTGATACCCTGGCTGAGGAGGACCTGGAGTTCTCTCATTCGGTGCTGCAGAGTCATCCGCACTCTCCCGCCCGTTTGGGAACTTTGGTATAATCCCCATGGTCCTTTCGGAGTCCCCAGCATCCACTAGGACGTCAGAGAAAATAAGAATTTACTTACCGATAATTCTATTTCTCATAGTCCGTAGTGGATGCTGGGCGCCCATCCCAAGTGCGGATTGTCTGCAATACTTGTACATAGTTATTGTTACAAAAATCGGGTTATTATTGTTGTGAGCCATCTTTTCAGAGGCTCCTCTGTTATCATGCTGTTAACTGGGTTCAGATCACAAGTTGTACGGTGTGATTGGTGTGGCTGGTATGAGTCTTACCCGGGATTCAAAATCCTTCCTTATTGTGTACGCTCGTCCGGGCACAGTATCCTAACTGAGGCTTGGAGGAGGGTCATAGGGGGAGGAGCCAGTGCACACCAGGTAGTCCTAAAGCTTTTACTTTTGTGCCCAGTCTCCTGCGGAGCCGCTATTCCCATGGTCCTTTCGGAGTCCCCAGCATCCACTACGGACTATGAGAAATAGAATTATCGGTAAGTAAATTCTTATTTTTTGGAGTGACAACTGTCCTTTTCCTAGGGTACATCATTTCTGGATCAGGCCTTCAAATGGACCCTGAGAAAGTTTAGGCTGTACTTTCCTGGACTGAGCCAAATATGTTGAGAACGGTCCAAAGATTCCTTGCGTTTGCCAACTAATATCGGAAATTTGTCAAAGGATTCTCCACTCTGGCAGCTCCCATTACAGCTCTGACCCGCAAGGGTGCCAATCCTTCTCAGTGGTCTCCAGAGGCTAAGTCAGCATTTTAACTGTTAAAACAAGCTTTCATTTAAGCTCCCATACTCAAACAACCAGATGTTACCCAGCCCTTCATACTAGAGGTGGACGCATCCACTGAAGGTGTAGGGGCAGTTCTCTCACAGAGATTATATGATAACAAACTCCATCCCTGTGGATTTTTCTCCAAGAAATTTTTGCCTGCTGAGAGGAACTACCCCATTGGCGAGAAAGAACTTTTAGCCATTAAGCTAGCCTTTGAAGAGTGGTGTTACCTATTGGAAGGGGCACGTTATCCTATCTCAGTATTTACCTATCACAAGAATCTCTTGTTTCTCAAAAATGCTCAGTGTCTCACTCCCAGACAAGCCCACTGGGCATTATTTTTCTCAAGATTTGAGTTCAAGATTTCTTTCCGTCCAGGATCACAGAATGGTAAGGCTGATGCTCTGTCTCATTCCATGGGTCCTGATGAAGATTCTAAAAATCCTGAAGAATATCCCTTGTTAAACCCATCTGTGTTTGCCTCCACTCCTGGAAAAACTTTTATTGCTGCCGACCTCCGCAAGCAGCTACTGTCCTGGGTTCACGCCTCACTGTTCTCTGGTCATATGGTAGTACAGAAGACTCTAGAATTCGTTAAGTGATCCTACTGGTGGCCTTCCATGAGGGCTGATGTGCAAGACTTCATTTCTTCCTGTACCCAGTGCGCCCAACACAAAATCTCCCGCTAGGCTCCTGCTGGTCCTCTACATCCACTATCCATTCCGCTCAGGCCCTGGACGCACATCACAATGGATTTCATTACAGACCTTCCAGCATCAAAAGGCTACACGACTATATGGGTAATTGTGGACCGATTCTCCATAATGGCTAATTTTGTTCCTCTGACTGGTCTTCCATCAGCTCCACGTCTGTCACAATTATTTATCTCCAAAATATTCCGTTTGCATGGACTGCCAACGGAGATTGTATCTGACCGCGTTACCCAATTTGTCGCCAAATTCTGGAGAGCTCTCTGTTCTGCCTTACAAATAAAGTTGAAATTCTCCACAGCTTATCACCCTCAATCTAATGGTCAGACGGAAAGGATAAATCAAGATTTAGAGACTTTCCTTCGTCTCTATATCTCCTCTTCTCAGGACAATTGGATTGAATTTCTACCATGGGCTGAATTTGCACACAACAATGCTTACCATACCTCTTCAGAAACTACTCCATTCTTCACTGTCTACGGCCATCATCCTCGAGTCCCTGAATTCCAGTCTCTTCCAGTCTTTGATGTGCCTGTAGCAAATTCTTCCCTTCAGTATTTCTCCAGTATTTGGAAACAAATCCATGCCACACTCAAAAAAATCATCTGTCCGTTACAAGACTTTTGCTGATCGTAAAAGGAGAGCTATCCCCAGTCTCAAGGTGGGAGATCGTGTCTGGTTATCCACTCGTAACATCAGACTCTGGGTATCCGATTCATCGGTCCATTCACCATCATCAAAGTCATCAATCCTGTGGCATATCGACTACAACTCCCTCCATCTCTCCGGATTCCCAATTCCTTTCATGTCTCTCTCCTAAAGCCTCTTGTCTTGAACCGGTTCCAGTCATCTCTTCCCAAGGCTCATCAAGTTAAGACCCAGGTGTGGAATTTGAGGTGGAGGCCATCATAGACTCTCGGTGCCAGCCTACAGTACCTCATTCACTGGAAAGGTTACGATCCTGAGGAAAGATCATGGGTGAATTCAGAGGCTATTCAGGCTCCTCGTCTCATATCCAAGTTCCATTTAAAGTATCCCAAGAAGCCTAGTAAGTGTCCTGAGGCCACTCCTCAAGAAGGGGGTACTGTCACAAATCAGCGTGGACTTCCCTGCAGACGGGTCACTTACCGTACATGTCATCAAGGGCAACGGTTATCCAGCATGAAGTCTACACTTGTGACCAACCGTGTCCGCTCCCTGGTGCCCAGGCAGTGCTCTCAGCCATGCTTTCTAGAGGATACGGGACCGCAATCCATTCCAGCACCGAGGCCTGGGCACTGCCATATTGGTCCCGGTCAGCTGACCGTAAATTAGCCAATCCATACCCAGCCAGGACAAGGCTCCGTCACCTGATTTCCAGCCACTCACAGCCAACCCAGTGGTATAAATCCCCAGCACTGGCTATGCAAAATCGTTCCTGAGCTCCTGCTATTCAAATAGCTTGTATTTCCTCTATGGTGCAGTTTTTTCTCACTAAGCTGCATTCACCTGACACCTGTTCCTGAGTCTGTGTCTGATCCTTTCTGGGCTGCACAGACGATTCCAGCCTGCTAATTAACTTCCTGATTTTCATTCTGGCCAAACATTGGTAACATCGGATCCTACTCCAGTTTGCAGTCCGGTTCCGGTTCCTACCATCATACAAGAGTTCACTCCATTCCTGGAGCAGTAATAACCCAGTCCAAGCCTGGTAAATCTACTGAACACTCTCCTGCAATACCAATCGGATTCCAGCACAAGGGGAGTTTCTAATACCAGTGCCGTAACTAGGCATTTTAGCGCTGTGTGCAAGAAACGACAGTGACGCCCACCCCCCATGTAAGATAGGAGCAGTGCGCGCCGCAGGCGCGTGAAAAATGTATAGGGGCGTGGCTTCACGGGGAAGGGGCGTGGCCACAAAAATAATAGCAATTCATACTACGGTGCACAGTAGTCTACATTATTCAAATTACGCTGCAGAGTAGCGCCACTACACCAGGTAGAGCCCCTTTTATACATTACAACAGACAGCGTCCCCCTTTTTACACATTACAGCAGACAGTCCCCCTTTTTACACATTGCGGCAGCCAGTCCCCTTTTTTACACATTGCGGCAGCCAGTCCCCCTTTTTACACATTGCGGCAGCCAGGCCCCCTTTTTACACATTGCGGCAGCCAGTCCCCCTTTTTACACATTGCGGCAGCCAGGCCCCCTCTTTACACATTGCGGCAGCCAGGCCCCCTATTTACACATTGCGGCAGCCAGTCCCCCTTTTTACAGCCAGTCCCCCTTTTTACACATTGCGGCAGCCATCCCCCTTTTTACACATTGCGGCAGACGGTGACCCCCTGAGAGAGAGAGAGAGAGATAGAAAGAGAAAGAGAGATATACTTACCATCTCCCTGCTGGCAGTCAAGCTCCTCGTGCAGCTCCCTCGGTGCAGGCAGTGAGGTGAGAAGGAGGAGGAGGGAGGGGGAGCAGGGAGCCGCAGCAGCGCTATGTCATTGGTAGTAAGCGCCGCTGCAGCATCCCCCTCTCCTTCTGTATTGGCTGCCTGGCGCTGCTGTGGATGCTGGGATGGAGGAACCGCATCCCAGCATCCACAGCAGCGCCGGGCAGCCAATACAGAAGGAGAGGGGGATGCTGCAGCGGCGCTTACTACCAATGACATAGCGCTGCTGCGGCTCCCTGCTCCCCCTCTCTCCTCCTCCGCTGCCCGGCGCTGGTCCTCTTCTCCCTCCACAGCGCGGCGCACACAGCAGAGGCGGCATGTAATGAGTCAATTTGACTCATTACATGCCGCTGGCCGTGCGCCCTCAGGGCAACTGCGCTGTGTGCCAAGCCCACTTGGCACACACGTAGTAACGGCCCTATCTAATACCATCCTGATTACAGTAATATCCCAGTTACAAGCCTGGTTAATCTACTGTCTCCACTCATCAGCCTGCATTCCAACTGCATCAACTCTGGGGCGAGATCTCAACAGCCTATACAGACTTCAACCTGACTCCGGATTCACAAATACCAGATTCTTGACAATATGGGCCAATGATATTAGACTAGGTGCATAAAAGGATTACCACACAAGAAATGATCAGGATCCTCTTAGCTTGAGTGCTGAAATAACTGAAGCTGTTGTCTTTTTGTATAGCAGATTAGCCTATCTGCAAAGAATACAATTTGAAGAATGCCAGAACAAAAAGGTATCCACACCGCAGTATCTAATTAATCCCTCTAGGATCGAGAAATACTTTGTTCTTATACATCAGTTCCTTTGCAGAAATCCGGTTCATATATATAATCTCAGTTCTCAAATATACAGTATCTCACAGCGGAACCATTTTCAAATCCACACAGTAGAAAAAATAGAAGTCAAATATATAAATAGTCTCAAAGCTCCAAATTATCCGAACACAGATGGAATCTAAAAAACAGTATTAAAAACGTTTTATTATAAAAGATTTGAAAAAAACCCTCTCTCTCACAGGGTGCGGCACATTGAAAACAGAATACAGTGGTATGTAATCCTGGCCTTAGATGTTAATACACAGGGGCGCTCACTGGCATGCAGTCTTGGCTTAGATGTAAAACACACAGGGGAGCTCACCGGACCCTCTGGACGCCGTTGTTTCGCGTTGACATTACTTAAATGGGAATTGCTTTACCCGCGGTCTTCTTCACCCCGTCCTCCGCTGGCTATCCATTGGTTATGAGCTTCCCAACACTGTAGCGCGGCCAGGCTTCTCCGCTCCCTGCTATTTCCAAATACAGCATCCCTGCTCCACTCAATACACAGTGACCAAGTCCACCTGCTGCCGACGCGTTTCTACCCTAATTGGGTCTTTGTCAAGGCACTGGTGGGCTTGACTCAGGACATGCCTTTCACGCTGCAGCCAATCTGGGTCAGACCTGCGTAACAGACCTGAGATGGACCCGTAGGGTCGTAAGGAGGCCACACAAGGCAGGACAGCCTGGGGACAGTACTAGCTATACCTGCTTCCTGCACTATGTGGAGAGAGATGCTTTCACACTGAGTCGGGACCCAGGTCGCACCGGTTTCCCCTGGCTATAACCCAGGTTCTCCACTCGGTGTTGAAGGGGTATTAGTTGGTCAATGGTTCAATCTACAGCAAAATAATTACCCAAAACATACCCGTATGCTATTTGAGAACAACATTTGAGGGGAAAAACAAAGTAGGTTTCAAATCATTGATTAATCAGCACTATCTCCAGACTTAAACACCGTCAAGCAGGTGTGGGATGAACTTGACAATAGTAGTATCATGGTGACCCCAGTAGTCATTTACAAAAATGAGGAGGAGGGCGGGGGGCATGTCTGATGCCCAACCCCATTGTACTAAAGTAAGTACTGGAAGATTGACGCAGTTTATTTTCACAATTGTGTGGAAAACCAGGCCAGTCTAATGGCCATTCTGGTAAATACCAGAGTTGCCAGATTAGGGTTAGTCGAGGGCTGGTGGTGCCTAACATATGAGCCCCTGTCTCATGTTCTTTTATAGCTGACCATCTACTAAAATGCAAGCATAATATCTGCTCCAGGACATTAAAGGAACATGTTTCCTGCAGACATCAAGGTCATAAGAAATGTGGACAGAACAAGGGTATGGGCTGCTATGTTTTTTCTTATTCAAAGTGTTTATTTTTTAAGTGTTATTACATTTAAAGCATTATTAAGAGTAATACAGGAGTTATTATTAGCTTTGTCTACAGATGGCATTGAGATATGGGGGCATATTCTTCCACTAACAGTCATCAATTAACATGCAAGCGTGGAGACAGCTGATGTGAAAATCAGCAGTTTCCACAAATGTTTTCACTGGTACGAAACAAATTGTCAGGGCTATCACTAGTGCGCCTGCGTGAACTAGGGTTCACGCAGGTGCACAAAGCCCCCGGCATCTGACGGAAGAGGCCGGGCAGGGGCGCAAAGTTGGGACTGCTTCCAATAGGTAAGCAGTGGGGGTGAGGGAGCATTCACCATCTGTAGATAGAGAATGCTCCCACAGTCAAGCTCCGAAAATATTGTGGCTTTGGAGCTTGATGAATGAAGTCCCCATACTAGTGTATGGGGACAACAGGCCAGCTCAGGCGGAAAAGGTAAGCAGGAGATAGGTGTGATATCTCCTGCATTACCTTCATGATGAATGGTCCTAAAACCTTATTTCTCTATCGTCCTAGTGGATGCTGGGGTTCCTGAAAGGACCATGGGGAATAGCGGCTCCGCAGGAGACAGGGCACAAAAAGTAAAGCTTTAGGATCAGGTGGTGTGCACTGGCTCCTCCCCCTATGACCCTCCTCCAAGCCTCAGTTAGATTTTTGTGCCCGGCCGAGAAGGGTGCAATCTAGGTGGCTCTCCTAAAGAGCTGCTTAGAAAAGTTTAGCTTAGGTTTTTTTATTTTACAGTGAGTCCTGCTGGCAACAGGATCACTGCAACGAGGGACTTAGGGGAGAAGAAGTGAACTCACCTGCGTGCAGGATGGATTGGCTTCTTTGGCTACTGGACATTAGCTCCAGAGGGACGATCACAGGTACAGCCTGGATGGTCACCGGAGCCTCGCCGCCGGCCCCCTTGCAGATGCTGAAAAGAGAAGAAGGTCCAGAATCGGCGGCAGAAGACTCCTCAGTCTTCTTAAGGTAGCGCACAGCACTGCAGCTGTGCGCCATTGCTCTCAGCACACTTCACACGGCAGTCACTGAGGGTGCAGGGCGCTGGGAGGGGGGCGCCCTGGGAGGCAATGTAAACCTATTTTTTGGCAAAAAATACCTCACATATAGCCTCCGGGGGCTATATGGAGATATTTAACCCCTGCCAGAATCCGTTGAAGAGCGGGAGACGAGCCCGCCGAAAAAGGGGCGGGGCCTATCTCCTCAGCACACAGCGCCATTTTCCCTCACAGAAAGGCTGGAGGGAAGGCTCCCAGGCTCTCCCCTGCACTGCACTACAGAAACAGGGTTAAAACAGAGAGGGGGGGCACTAATTTGGCGTTAGAAATATATAAAAAGATGCTATAAGGGAAAACACTTATATAAGGTTGTCCCTATATAATTATAGCGTTTTTTGGTGTGTGCTGGCAAACTCTCCCTCTGTCTCTCCAAAGGGCTAGTGGGTCCTGTCCTCTATCAGAGCATTCCCTGTGTGTGTGCTGTGTGTCGGTACGTGTGTGTCGACATGTATGAGGACGATGTTGGTGAGGAGGCGGAGCAATTGCCTGTAATGGTGATGTCACTCTCTAGGGAGTCGACACCGGAATGGATGGCTTATTTAGGGAATTACGTGATAATGTCAACACGCTGCAAGGTCGGTTGACGACATGAGATGGCCGACAAACAATTAGTACCGGTCCAGACGTCTCAAAAACACCGTCAGGGGTTTTAAAACGCCCGTTTACCTTAGTCGGTAGACACAGACACGGACACTGAATCCAGTGTCGACGGTGAATAAACAAACGTATTCCTTATTAGGGCCACACGTTAAGGGCAATGAAGGAGGTGTTACATATTTCTGATACTACAAGTACCACAAAAGAGGGTATTATGTGGGATGTGAAAAAACTACCTGTAGTTTTTCCTGAATCAGATAAATTAAATGAAGTGTGTGATGATGCGTGGGTTCCCCCCGATAGAAAATTATTGGCGGTATACCCTTTCCCGCCAGAAGTTAGGGCGCGTTGGGAAACACCCCTTAGGGTGGATAAGGCGCTCACACGCTTATCAAAACAAGTGGCGGTACCGTCTATAGATAGGGCCGTCCTCAAGGAGCCAGCTGACAGGAGGCTGGAAAATATCATATAAAAGTATATACACACATACTGGTGTTATACTGCGACCAGCGATCGCCTCAGCCTGGATGTGCAGAGCTGGGGTGGCTTGGTCGGATTCCCTGACTAAAAATTAGAGATGAGCGCCGGAAATTTTTCGGGTTTTGTGTTTTGGTTTTGGGTTCGGTTCCGCGGCCGTGTTTTGGGTTCGACCGCGTTTTGGCAAAACCTCACCGAATTTTTTTTGTCGGATTCGGGTGTGTTTTGGATTCGGGTGTTTTTTTCCAAAAAACCTAAAAAACAGCTTAAATCATAGAATTTGGCGGTCATTTTGATCCCAAAGTATTATTAACCTCAAAAACCATAATTTCCACTCATTTTCAGTCTATTCTGAATACCTCACACCTCACAATATTATTTTTAGTCCTAAAATTTGCACCGAGGTCGCTGTGTGAGTAAGATAAGCGACCCTAGTGGCCGACACAAACACCGGGCCCATCTAGGAGTGGCACTGCAGTGTCACGCAGGATGGCCCTTCCAAAAAACCCTCCCCAAACAGCACATGACGCAAAGAAAAAAAGAGGCGCAATGAGGTAGCTGTGTGAGTAAGATTAGCGACCCTAGTGGCCGACACAAACACCGGGCCCATCTAGGAGTGGCACTGCAGTGTCACGCAGGATGTCCCTTCCAAAAAACCCTCCCCAAACAGCACATGACGCAAAGAAAAAAAGAGGCGCAATGAGGTAGCTGTGTGAGTAAGATAAGCGACCCTAGTGGCCGACACAAACACCGGGCCCATCTAGGAGTGTCACTGCAGTGTCACGCAGGATGTCCCTTCCAAAAAACCCTCCCCAAACAGCACATGACGCAAAGAAAAAAAGAGGCGCAATGAGGTAGCTGTGTGAGTAAGATAAGCGACCCTAGTGGCCGACACAAACACCGGGCCCATCTAGGAGTGGCACTGCAGTGTCACGCAGGATGTCCCTTCCAAAAAACCCTCCCCAAACAGCACATGACGCAAAGAAAAAGAAAAGAAAAAAGAGGTGCAAGATGGAATTGTCCTTGGGCCCTCCCACCCACCCTTATGTTGTATAAACAAAACAGGACATGCACACTTTAACCAACCCATCATTTCAGTGACAGGGTCTGCCACACGACTGTGACTGATATGACGGGTTGGTTTGGACCCCCCCCAAAAAAGAAGCAATTAATCTCTCCTTGCACAAACTGGCTCTACAGAGGCAAGATGTCCACCTCATCATCACCCTCCGATATATCACCGTGTACATCCCCCTCCTCACAGATTATCAATTCGTCCCCACTGGAATCCACCATCTCAGCTCCCTGTGTACTTTGTGGAGGCAATTGCTGCTGGTCAATGTCTCCGCGGAGGAATTGATTATAATTCATTTTAATGAACATCATCTTCTCCACATTTTCTGGATGTAACCTCGTACGCCGATTGCTGACAAGGTGAGCGGCGGCACTAAACACTCTTTCGGAGTACACACTTGTGGGAGGGCAACTTAGGTAGAATAAAGCCAGTTTGTGCAAGGGCCTCCAAATTGCCTCTTTTTCCTGCCAGTATAAGTACGGACTGTGTGACGTGCCTACTTGGATGCGGTCACTCATATAATCCTCCACCATTCTATCAATGTTGAGAGAATCATATGCAGTGACAGTAGACGACATGTCCGTAATCGTTGTCAGGTCCTTCAGTCCGGACCAGATGTCAGCATCAGCAGTCGCTCCAGACTGCCCTGCATCACCGCCAGCGGGTGGGCTCGGAATTCTGAGCCTTTTCCTCGCACCCCCAGTTGCGGGAGAATGTGAAGGAGGAGATGTTGACAGGTCGCGTTCCGCTTGACTTGACAATTTTGTCACCAGCAGGTCTTTCAACCCCAGCAGACTTGTGTCTGCCGGAAAGAGAGATCCAAGGTAGGCTTTTAATCTAGGATCGAGCACGGTGGCCAAAATGTAGTGCTCTGATTTCAACAGATTGACCACCCGTGAATCCTTGTTAAGCGAATTAAGGGCTCCATCCACAAGTCCCACATGCCTAGCGGAATCGCTCCGTGTTAGCTCCTCCTTCAATGTCTCCAGCTTCTTCTGCAAAAGCCTGATGAGGGGAATGACCTGACTCAGGCTGGCAGTGTCTGAACTGACTTCACGTGTGGCAAGTTCAAAGGGCATCAGAACCTTGCACAACGTTGAAATCATTCTCCACTGCGCTTGAGACAGGTGCATTCCACCTACTATATCGTGCTCAATTGTATAGGCTTGAATGGCCTTTTGCTGCTCCTCCAACCTCTGAAGCATATAGAGGGTTGAATTCCACCTCGTTACCACTTCTTGCTTCAGATGATGGCAGGGCAGGTTCAGTAGTTTTTGGTGGTGCTCCAGTCTTCTGTACGTGGTGCCTGTACGCCGAAAGTGTCCCGCAATTCTTCTGGCCACCGACAGCATCTCTTGCACGCCCCTGTCGTTTTTTAAAAAATTCTGCACCACCAAATTCAAGGTATGTGCAAAACATGGGACGTGCTGGAATTTGCCCATATTTAATGCACACACAATATTGCTGGCGTTGTCCGATGCCACAAATCCACAGGAGAGTCCAATTGGGGTAAGCCATTCCGCGATGATCTTCCTCAGTTGCCGTAAGAGGTTTTCAGCTGTGTGCGTATTCTGGAAAGCGGTGATACAAAGCGTAGCCTGCCTAGGAAAGAGTTGGCGTTTGCGAGATGCTGCTACTGGTGCCGCCGCTGCTGTTCTTGCGGCGGGAGTCCATACATCTACCCAGTGGGCTGTCACAGTCATATAGTCCTGACCCTGCCCTGCTCCACTTGTCCACATGTCCGTGGTTAAGTGGACATTGGGTACAACTGCATTTTTTAGGACACTGGTGAGTCTTTTTCTGACGTCCGTGTACATTCTCGGTATCGCCTGCCTAGAGAAGTGGAACCTAGATGGTATTTGGTAACGGGGGCACACTGCCTCAATAAATTGTCTAGTTCCCTGTGAACTAACGGCGGATACCGGACGCACGTCTAACACCAACATAGTTGTCAAGGCCTCAGTTATCCGCTTTGCAGCAGGATGACTGCTGTGATATTTCATCTTCCTCGCAAAGGACTGTTGAACAGTCAATTGCTTACTGGAAGTAGTACAAGTGGGCTTACGACTTCCCCTCTGGGATGACCATCGACTCCCAGCAGCAACAACAGCAGCGCCAGCAGCAGTAGGCGTTACACGCAAGGATGCATCGGAGGAATCCCAGGCAGGAGAGGACTCGTCAGAATTGCCAGTGACATTGCCTGCAGGACTATTGGCATTCCTGGGGAAGGAGGAAATTGACACTGAGGGAGTTGGTGGGGTGGTTTGCGTGAGCTTGGTTACAAGAGGAAGGGATTTACTGGTCAGTGGACTGCTTCCGCTGTCACCCAAAGTTTTTGAACTTGTCACTGACTTATTATGAATGCGCTGCAGGTGACGTATAAGGGAGGATGTTCCGAGGTGGTTAACGTCCTTACCCCTACTTATTACAGCTTGACAAAGGGAACACACGGCTTGACACCTGTTGTCCGCATTTCTGGTGAAATACTTCCACACCGAAGAGCTGATTTTTTTGGTATTTTCACCAGGCATGTCAACGGCCATATTCCTACCACGGACAACAGGTGTCTCCCCGGGTGCCTGACTTAAACAAACCACCTCACCATCAGAATCCTCCTGGTCAATTTCCTCCCCAGCGCCAGCAACACCCATATCCTCCTCATCCTGGTGTACTTCAACACTGACATCTTCAATCTGACTATCAGGAACTGGACTGCGGGTGCTCCTTCCATCACTTGCAGGGGGCGTGCAAATGGTGGAAGGCGCATGCTCTTCACGTCCAGTGTTGGGAAGGTCAGGCATCGCAACCGACACAATTGGAGTCGGACTCTCCTTGTGGATTTGGGATTTCGAAGAACGCACAGTTCTTTGCGGTGCTACTGCTTTTGCCAGCTTTAGTCTTTTCATTTTTCTAGCGAGAGGCTGAGTGCTTCCATCCTCATGTGAAGCTGAACCACTAGCCATGAACATAGGCCAGGGCCTCAGCCGTTCCTTGCCACTCCGTGTGGTAAATGGCATATTGGCAAGTTTACGCTTCTCCTCCGACAATTTTATTTTAGGTTTTGGAGTCCTTTTTTTACTGATATTTGGTGTTTTGGATTTGACATGCTCTGTACTATGACATTGGGCATCGGCCTTGGCAGACGACGTTGCTGGCATTTCATCGTCTCGGCCATGACTAGTGGCAGCAGCTTCAGCACGAGGTGGAAGTGGATCTTGATCTTTCCCTAATTTTGGAACCTCAACATTTTTGTTCTCCATATTTTAATAGGCACAACTAAAAGGCACCTCAGGTAAACAATGGAGATGGATGGATTGGATACTAGTATACAATTATGGACGGGCTGCCGAGTGCCGACACAGAGGTAGCCACAGCCGTGAACTACCGCACTGTACTGTGTCTGCTGCTAATATATAGACTGGTTGATAAAGAGATAGTATACTCGTAACTAGTATGTATGTATAAAGAAAAAAAAAAAAACCACGGTTAGGTGGTATATACAATTATGGACGGGCTGCCGAGTGCCGACACAGAGGTAGCCACAGCCGTGAACTACCGCACTGTACTGTGTCTGCTGCTAATATATAGACTGGTTGATAAAGAGATAGTATACTCGTAACTAGTATGTATGTATAAAGAAAGAAAAAAAAACCACGGTTAGGTGGTATATAATATTATGGACGGGCTGCCGAGTGCCGACACAGAGGTAGCCACAGCCGTGAACTACCGCACTGTACTGTGTCTGCTGCTAATATAGACTGGTTGATAAAGAGATAGTATACTCGTAACTAGTATGTATGTATAAAGAAAGAAAAAAAAACCACGGTTAGGTGGTATATACAATTATGGACGGGCTGCCGAGTGCCGACACAGAGGTAGCCACAGCCGTGAACTACCGCACTGTACTGTGTCTGCTGCTAATATATAGACTGGTTGATAAAGAGATAGTATACTCGTAACTAGTATGTATGTATAAAGAAAGAAAAAAAAAACCACGGTTAGGTGGTATATACAATTATGGACGGGCTGCCGAGTGCCGACACAGAGGTAGCCACAGCCGTGAACTACCGCACTGTACTGTGTCTGCTGCTAATATATAGACTGGTTGATAAAGAGATAGTATACTCGTAACTAGTATGTATGTATAAAGAAAGAAAAAAAAAACACGGTTAGGTGGTATATACAATTATGGACGGGCTGCCGAGTGCCGACACAGAGGTAGCCACAGCCGTGAACTACCGCACTGTACTGTGTCTGCTGCTAATATATAGACTGGTTGATAAAGAGATAGTATACTCGTAACTAGTATGTATGTATAAAGAAAGAAAAAAAACCACGGTTAGGTGGTATATACAATTATGGACGGGCTGCCGAGTGCCGACACAGAGGTAGCCACAGCCGTGAACTACCGCACTGTACTGTGTCTGCTGCTAATATATAGACTGGTTGATAAAGAGATAGTATACTCGTAACTAGTATGTATGTATAAAGAAAGAAAAAAAAACCACGGTTAGGTGGTATATACAATTATGGACGGGCTGCCGAGTGCCGACACAGAGGTAGCCACAGCCGTGAACTACCGCACTGTACTGTGTCTGCTGCTAATATATAGACTGGTTGATAAAGAGATAGTATACTCGTAACTAGTATGTATGTATAAAGAAAGAAAAAAAAACCACGGTTAGGTGGTATATACAATTATGGACGGGCTGCCGAGTGCCGACACAGAGGTAGCCACAGCCGTGAACTACCGCACTGTACTGTGTCTGCTGCTAATATAGACTGGTTGATAAAGAGATAGTATACTCGTAACTAGTATGTATGTATAAAGAAAGAAAAAAAAACCACGGTTAGGTGGTATATACAATTATGGACGGGCTGCCGAGTGCCGACACAGAGGTAGCCACAGCCGTGAACTACCGCACTGTACTGTGTCTGCTGCTAATATAGACTGGTTGATAAAGAGATAGTATACTCGTAACTAGTATGTATGTATAAAGAAAGAAAAAAAAACCACGGTTAGGTGGTATATACAATTATGGACGGGCTGCCGAGTGCCGACACAGAGGTAGCCACAGCCGTGAACTACCGCACTGTACTGTGTCTGCTGCTAATATAGACTGGTTGATAAAGAGATAGTATACTCGTAACTAGTATGACTATAAAGAAAGAAAAAAAAAACACTGTTAGGTGGTATATACAATTATGGACGGGCTGCCGAGTGCCGACACAGAGGTAGCCACAGCCGTGAACTACCGCACTGTACTGTGTCTGCTGCTAATATATAGACTGGTTGATAAAGAGATAGTATACTCGTAACTAGTATGTATGTATAAAGAAAGAAAAAAAAAACCACGGTTAGGTGGTATATACAATTATGGACGGGCTGCCGAGTGCCGACACAGAGGTAGCCACAGCCGTGAACTACCGCACTGTACTGTGTCTGCTGCTAATATAGACTGGTTGATAAAGAGATAGTATACTCGTAACTAGTATGACTATAAAGAAAGAAAAAAAAACCACGGTTAGGTGGTATATACAATTATGGACGGGCTGCCGAGTGCCGACACAGAGGTAGCCACAGCCGTGAACTACCGCACTGTACTGTGTCTGCTGCTAATATATAGACTGGTTGATAAAGAGATAGTATACTCGTAACTAGTATGTATGTATAAAGAAAGAAAAAAAAACCACGGTTAGGTGGTATATACAATTATGGACGGGCTGCCAAGTTCCGACACAGAGGTAGCCACAGCCGTGAACTACCGCACTGTACTGTGTCTGCTGCTAATATAGACTGGTTGATAAAGAGATAGTATACTCGTAACTAGTATGTATGTATAAAGAAAGAAAAAAAAACCACGGTTAGGTGGTATATACAATTATGGACGGGCTGCCGAGTGCCGACACAGAGGTAGCCACAGCCGTGAACTACCGCACTGTACTGTGTCTGCTGCTAATATATAGACTGGTTGATAAAGAGATAGTATACTCGTAACTAGTATGTATGTATAAAGAAAGAAAAAAAAACCACGGTTAGGTGGTATATACAATTATGGACGGGCTGCCGAGTGCCGACACAGAGGTAGCCACAGCCGTGAACTACCGCACTGTACTGTGTCTGCTGCTAATATATAGACTGGTTGATAAAGAGATAGTATACTCGTAACTAGTATGTATGTATAAAGAAAGAAAAAAAAACCACGGTTAGGTGGTATATACAATTATGGACGGGCTGCCGAGTGCCGACACAGAGGTAGCCACAGCCGTGAACTACCGCACTGTACTGTGTCTGCTGCTAATATAGACTGGTTGATAAAGAGATAGTATACTCGTAACTAGTATGTATGTATAAAGAAAGAAAAAAAAACCACGGTTAGGTGATATATACAATTATGGACGGGCTGCCGAGTGCCGACACAGAGGTAGCCACAGCCGTGAACTACCGCACTGTACTGTGTCTGCTGCTAATATAGACTGGTTGATAAAGAGATAGTATACTCGTAACTAGTATGACTATAAAGAAAGAAAAAAAAACCACGGTTAGGTGGTATATACAATTATGGACGGGCTGCCGAGTGCCGACACAGAGGTAGCCACAGCCGTGAACTACCGCACTGTACTGTGTCTGCTGCTAATATAGACTGGTTGATAAAGAGATAGTATACTACTAATATTATATATACTGGTGGTCAGGTCACTGGTCACTAGTCACACTGGCAGTGGCACTCCTGCAGCAAAAGTGTGCACTGTTTAATTTTAATATAATATTATGTACTCCTGGCTCCTGCTATAACCTATAACTGGCACTGCAGTGCTCCCCAGTCTCCCCCACAATTATAAGCTGTGTGAGCTGAGCACAGTCAGATATATATATACATTGATGCAGCACACTGGGCTGAGCAGTGCACACAGATATGGTATGTGACTGAGTCACTGTGTGTATCGTTTTTTTCAGGCAGAGAACGGATATATTAAATAAAACAAACAACTGCACTGTCTGGTGGTCACTGTGGTCGTCAGTCACTAAACTCTGCACTCTCTTCTACAGTATCACAGCCTCAGGTCAATCTCTCTCTCTCTCTCTCAACCCTAATCTAAATGGAGAGGACGCCAGCCACGTCCTCTCCCTATCAATCTCAATGCACGTGTGAAAATGGCGGCGACGCGCGGCTCCTTATATAGAATCCGAGTCTCGCGAGAATCCGACAGCGTCATGATGACGTTCGGGCGCGCTCGGGTTAACCGAGCAAGGCGGGAGGATCCGAGTCTGCTCGGACCCGTGAAAAAAACATGAAGTTCGTGCGGGTTCGGATTCAGAGAAACCGAACCCGCTCATCTCTACTAAAAATATTGATACCCTTGACAGGGACAGTATTTTATTGACTATAGAGCATTTAAAGGATGCATTTCTATATATGCGAGATGCACAGAGGGATATTTGCACTCTGGCATCAAGAGTAAATGCGATGTCCATATCTGCCAGAAGATGTTTATGGACACGACAGTGGTCAGGTGATGCAGATTCCAAACGGCACAAAGGTGTATTGCCGTATAAAGGAAGAGGAGTTATTTGGGGTCGGTCCATCGGACCTGGTGGCCACGGCAACTGCTGGAAAATCCACCGTTTTTACCCTAAGTCACATCTCTGCAGAAAAAGACACCGTCTTTTCAGCCTCAGTCCTTTCGTCCCTATAAGAGTCATATTTGCCCAGGGATAGAGGAAAGGGAAGAAGACTGCAGCAGGCAGCCCATTCCCAGGAACAGAAGCCTTCCACCGCTTCTGCCAAGCTCTCAGCATGACGCTGGGACCGTACAGGACCCCTGGATCCTACAAGTAGTATCCCAGGGGTACAGATTGGAATGTCGAAATGTTTCCCCCTCGCAGGCTCCTGAAGTCTGCTTTACCAATTACCCCTCCTACAACAAGGAAAGGGGTATTATTCCACACTATATTGTGGTACTGAAGCCAGAAGGCTAGGTGAGACCTATTCTAAATCTAAAAAAATTTGAACACT
Organism: Pseudophryne corroboree; assembly: GCF_028390025.1. NCBI lineage: Eukaryota > Metazoa > Chordata > Amphibia > Anura > Myobatrachidae > Pseudophryne > Pseudophryne corroboree. The sequence continues at coordinate 111,583,516 of NC_086444.1, read as the reverse complement.
TACAAAGGTTCAAATCAAGATGGAGTCACTCAGAGCAGTGATAACGAACCAGGAAGAAGGGGACTATATAGTGTCCCGGGACATCAGGGATGCTTACCTCCATGTCCCAAATTTGCCCTTCTCACTAAGGGTACCTCAGGTTCGTGGTATAGAACTGTCACTGTCAGTTTCAGACGCTGCCGTTTGGATTGTCCACGGCACCCCGGGTCTTTACCAAGGTAATGGCCGAAATGATGATTCTTCTTCGAAGAAAAGGCGTCTTAATTACCCCTTACTTGGACGATCTCCTGATAAGGGCAAAGTCCAGGGAACAGTTGGAGGTCGGAGTAGCACTATCTCGGATACTGCTACAACAGCACGGATGGATTCTAAATATTCCAAAATCGCAGCTGATCCTGACGACACGTCTGCTGTGCCTAGGGATGATTCTGGACACAGTCCAGAAAAAGGTGTTTCTCCCGGAAGAGAAAGCCAGGGAGTTATCCGAGCTAGTCAAGAACCTCCTAAAACCAGGAAAAGTGTCAGTGCATCATTGCACAAGGGTCCTGGTAAAAATGGTGGCTTCCTACGAAGAAATTCCATTCGGCAGATTTCACGCAAGAACTTTTCAGTGGGATCTGCTGGACAAATGGTCCGGATCGCATCTTCAGATGCATCAGCGGATAACCCTATATCCAAGGACAAGGGTGTCTCTCCTGTGGTGGTTACAGAGTGCTCATCTTCTAGAGGGCCGCAGATTCGGCATTCAGGATTGGATGCTGGTGACCACGGAGGCCAGCCCGAGAGGCTGGGGAGCAGTCACACAAGGAAAAAATTTCCAGGGAGTGTGATCAAGTCTGGAGACTTTTCTCCACATAAATATACTGGAGCTAAGGGTAAATTTATAATGCTCTAAGCTTAGCAAGACCTCTGCTTCAAGGTCAGCCGGTATTGATCCAGTGGGAAAAACATCACGGCAGTCGCCCACGTAAACAGACAGGGCGGCACAAGAAGCAGGAGGGCAATGGCAAAAACTGCAAGGACTTTTCGCTGGGCGGAAAATCATGTGATAGCACTGTCAGCAGTGTTTCATTCCGGGAGTGGAAACTGGGAAGCAGACTTCCTCAGCAGGCACGACCTCCACCCGGGAGAGTGGAAACTTCATCGGGAAGTTTTTCCACATGATTGTGAACCGTTGGGAAATACCAAAGGTGGACATGATGGCGTCCCGTCTGAACAAAAAACGGGACAGGTATTGCGCCAGGTCAAGAGACCCTCAGGCAATAGCTGTGGACGTTCTGGTAACACCGTGGGTGTACCAGTCGGTGTATGTGTTCCCTCCTCTGCTTCTCATACCTAAGGTACTGAGAATTATAAGACGTAGAGGAGTAAGAACTATACTCATGGCTCCGGATTGGCCAAGAAGGACTTGGTACCCGGAACTTCAAGAGATGCTCACAGAGGACTTATGGCCTCTGCCGCTAAGAAGGGACTTGCTTCAGCAAGTACCATGTCTGTTCCAAGACTTACCGCAGCTGCGTTTGACGGCATGGCGGTGGAACGCCGGATCCTAAGGGAAAAAGGCATTCCGGAAGAGGTCATTCCTACCCTGGTCAAAGCCAGGAAGGAGGTGACCGCACAACATTATCACCACATGTGGCGGAAATATGTTGCGTGGTGTGAGGCCAGGAAGGCCCCACGAAGAAATTTCAACTCGGTCGATTCCTGCATTTCCTGCAAACAGGAGTGTCTATGGGCCTCAAATTGGGGCCCATTAAGGTTCAAATTTCGGCCCTGTCGATTTTCTTCCAGAAAGAATTGGCTTCAGTTCCTGAAGTCCAGAAGTTTGTCAAGGGAGTATTGCATATACAACCCCCTTTTGTGCCTCCAGTGGCACTGTGGGATCTCAACGTAGTTCTGGGATTCCTCAAATCACATTGGTTTAAAACCAGTCAAATCTGTGGATTTGAAGCATCTCACATGAAAAGTGACCATGCTCTTGGCTCTGGCCTGGGCCAGGCGAGTGTCAAAATTGGTGGGTTTTTTCTCAAAAAAGCCCATATCTATTTGTCCATTCGGACAGGGCAGAGCTGCGGACTCGTCCCCAGTTCTCTCCCTAAGGTGGTGTCAGTGTTTCACCTGAACCAGCTTATTGTGGTGCCTTGCGCCTACTAGGGACTTGGAGGACTCCAAGTTGCTGGATGTTGTCAGGGCCCTGAAAGTATAGGTTCCAGGACGGCTGGAGTCAGGAAAACTGACTTGCTGTTATCCTGTATGCACCCAACAAACTGGGTGCTCTTGCTTCTAAGCAGACTATTGCTAGTTGGATGTGTAATACAATTCAGCTTGCACATTCTGTGGCAGGCCTGCCACAGCCAAAATATGTAAATGCCCATTCCACAAGGAAGGTGGGCTCATCTTGGGCGGCTGCCCGAGGGGTCTCGGCTTTACAACTTTGCCGAGCGGCTATTTAGTCAGGGGCAAACACGTTTGTAAAATCCTACAAATTTGATACCCTGGCTAAGGAGGACCTGGAGTTCTCTCATTCGGTGCTGCAAAGTCATCCGCACTCTCCCGCCCGTTTGGGAGCTTTGGTATAATCCCCATGGTCCTTTCAGGAACCCCAGCATCCACTAGGACGATAGAGAAAATAAGAATTTACTTACCGATAATTCTATTTCTCGGAGTCCGTAGTGGATGCTGGGCGCCCATCCCAAGTGCGGATTATCTGCATTACTTGTACATAGTTACAAAAATCGGGTTATTATTGTTGTGAGCCATCTTTTCAGAGGCTCCGCTGTTATCATACTGTTAACTGGGTTCAGATCACAGGTTGTACAGTGTGATTGGTGTGGCTGGTATGAGTCTTACCCGGGATTCAAAATCCTTCCTTATTGTGTACGCTCGTCCGGGCACAGTATCCTAACTGAGGCTTGGAGGAGGGTCATAGGGGGAGGAGCCAGTGCACACCACCTGATCCTAAAGCTTTACTTTTTGTGCCCTGTCTCCTGCGGAGCCGCTATTCCCCATGGTCCTTTCAGGAACCCCAGCATCCACTACGGACTCCGAGAAATAGAATTATCGGTAAGTAAATTCTTATTTTTTTCAAAAGTAGGTGAAAATGTTCATTTTCACCTACTTTTGTAGAAATTAAGTGATGATGAATATGCCCAATGGTGATGTGATCTCAGGTAAAGGTAATATACTATTTCACCAAGCACATTATTGGAGCAGAAGTTATTTCTTGAATATTATTTTGGGTAAATTGGCATTAATGACAATCAGCAAACTGTAGTCTGATGAAAGGCATGACTTTTAGTTAATGCCTAAGTAAATGGGATGCTACTCAGGCACTGTTTGCTGTGGAATGTGTTGCTAGCCTTGTAGTGGTAAGAAGGTATTAGGGGGTGGGGTTCATTATTCAGCACACATATCTGTACCACTATTTATTGATTAGAGTATGGGCTGCTGCCAGTTTAGGCGGCAGTGTTTTTTCCTTATTCAAGTGGTTTTTATATTTTTATTTTCTCAATTATTACATTTAAAGCATTATTAAGAGTTATACAGGCGTTAAACAGGAGGAAACAGTAGGATAACAGTCTATCAGATCTCTGTAAAACTATGTAAAAGCCTAATATATATCCTATATAAAATACGCTAAAAGGTTAAAAGACTCAGTACGCTATTAGAGTAAGTGGTACCGTAAGGGTACGTACTCAGCGTAGCGGACGCTTAGCCGTGGACGAGACGCACGAGCGGCACGTTCGCTCACGGCTTAATGCATAAAGGCAAGCACGCAATAGGCTGCCGACTAACGTAATGATACGCTATCAGTGTAGCGGACGCTCAGGACCACGAGGAGATCACGAGCGGCGCTGACGCTCACAGAGTTAAAACTTTGTAACAATATCCTAAACAATGTACTTATATTGTAAACCTTTGTGCAGTGATAAGGTGTAAATGCAACACAGTGTAACCTTGTTAGTTAGAAAGCTGTATGAGCGATTCTTACGCTCTGAGAACCCTTTAGCAATATAATAAACACTCAAATACCGGTCTAAGGGTCTAACACCTTTTAAGGGAATGAATGAACGTTCAATCGCAAAAGAATACACAATACAAGTTATACACTACCAAACTAACATAAAATACCTAACCGAGTTACTACACGTTAAAATACAACAAAGACACCATTACATTTAAGGGGGAAAGGAGAGAGAGAATGGCTTACAACAAAATAGGAGATAAATATGGTTGCAGAGAACTTACGCACAAGGGGAACAATCGCAAGCGCCTTTCTGGATATCCAGCTCCCGATTATCAGTGATGAGAACCGTTGAGAAGAGTAGAGAGCTGGCCCAGATCGGCTTGTCTTTATATACACTTACACACAGTACAGTACAATGGTCCCTACATTCTTATTGTTCATTGGACACAGGAATTCGTCTCTGCATTATAACAAAAGGTCATAGGTTGGTTCATACAGGTGGGCTGTGACTATTTCAAACTGCTCAGGTGGAGGGAAACTGGGTTTCCCGCCGCATGGGTAATAAAGTGCAAATATAGTAAATGTCCATAAACTTCTTATGTCCATAACTATACGCACGAGCGAGTAATCCGCTTCAAACCAACACCGGAATATTGCTAATTATATTCTCTTCCGATGGATACTAAACACCACTGTAACCCCTGTCTGACCCTTCGTATCAAACAAAGAGGAATCTCTTTGTCCCCGAACATGCTATATTAACTAAACTTTCAGATTCTATCAAAGGGACCATAATCTACAAAATACATTATATGACTAAATTATGTTATGATTCAATCGCCCGCTAGACGCACACAAACTCTACCGTAAATGCGCATACCGCGCGCCCGCGAGAGCACGCGACCGCGAGTATACGCATGCACGGGAGAGCTCATGCACGTGCAGCGTGCACACGCACGAGGTGCATATATGGCAATGTGCAGCGTGATATTTTTCTGACTTTGACAACTACTTTGAGGAAATTGCTTTTTGGCTTCCCTCCAATTCAAACACCTGGACACTACTTGCCGGGTACTCTGCATGGACATCGCAAGGAGATAACACTTGCTTGATAAACTTTTAATTATTTTTAGTCTTTCCCCTATGGCTCCTGTATTCCTTCCTGGACACTTTCCCCAGCTGGACCCAGATGACCTAGCTGTGAGCTTCTGCCTGATGCTCTTCCTGATTCTACTGTAGGCTGGAGCTCTGTTCCCTGCACCCCACTGACCACCAGGCGACTAAACCACCCTCTCTGCACCATTATTCTAAGGAACTGAATTATATACCCCAAATCCGGTACAGTCCTGGTAAATCCCAGTTGTAGAGCACCCCTACTCTAACCCTCACCCAAGTACCCTAACCTAAACCTCACCCTAAACATTAATCCTAATACCTTAACAACCCTAACCTCAAACCTCTTCCTAACCATAACTCTTACACCTAGTACATTATCCCAAACCAATGAACCAACCCTAATATCTTATCCCTAATATACAAAATCCTAACCTAATCCCGTAAACTAACCCTAATAACCTAATCCCTAGCTCAAATCACTAAACCACCTCTAATACAATATCCCAATCCCCTAAACTAAGCCGAACACCTAAACTAACCTTAATACCCTATCCCAAATGCCCTAACCCAATCTCCTAAACTAACCTGAACGCCTTAACTAACCCAAATACCCTAACCCTAATACCTGTACCCTAATACCTTAACCCTGAAGATCCTATATGCCGTCAAATTCTGTTTCTGTGTAACAAACACATGCCTACTATTTTACTAGAAATGAGTGACATTGTAGGCTCAATGGACTTAATTCAGACCTGATCACAGCAGTAAACTTTATCTCTAATGGGCAAAACCATGTGCACTGCAAGGGGGGGGCAGATATAACATGTACAGAGAGAGTTAGATTTGGGTGGGGTGTGTTCAAACTGAAATCTAAATTGCAGTGTAAAAATAAAGCAGCCAGTATTTACCCTACACAGAAACAATATAACCCACCCAAATCTAACTCTCTCTGCACATGTTATATCCCCCTGAACTACACATGGTTTTGCCCATTAGAGAGATTTTGCTACTGCGATCAGGTCCCAATATTTTATAATCCAACGACATGGGTCCTTTCCCTGTCCCTTCACTGAATGAGATGGATCAATCTTTAAGCAACATGCTGCAAGCAAGGAGTAGTGTGTGAGGACTGTAGTCCAGTTTGCCTTGCAATATCATTTACAATATGTGAGCCTTGGACCTCATTCAGCTTGGATCGCTACAGACAGAAATTGCGATTTTCTCAATCCTGCTTTTGCCAAAAATTGCATGTGAAGAGCGTCCCAGAAACGAAAAAAAAAACACCCACCAGTGCAATCGCAAAACTACGTATGCGTAATTGCGATGCATACGCAGTAATCAAGTACCATCGACAGTTGCGGATGACCCAGGGTTACTCAGAATAATGGGAATGCAGTCGCACTGGGCATGTTTTAAGTCGCAGCTGATATCAGATGCACATCCCGAAAATGGCCGTGACACGCCTGCGTTTTCCCAACCACTCCCCACAAACGCCATGTTACCTCCCACTCACTGTCACTTCCTGGCGATTGCTGGGCCTGCGATCGCATTGCAGATTTTGCGCATGCGAAATGCGGATGCAGCATATGCGCAGTATGCTGATAATCTGCTGATTTGTGATTTTGCAACTGAAGCTGAATAAGGCCGCTAATGCAGATGTGGTTGGAGGTGCTATCACTGCTACTCTGTTACAAGCAGACGCCTCCTGCTGCAGTAGTGATCTTCCTAAGACGCAGCATCAGATCACTGGACTCACCATCAGGCGGTTTGCAGCACCCATGCTGCCACATAAGTCAACCGCTGCAGAGGCCAGGAAGTCTCTACAACCACAGCGCTCCCTGGCCTCTCTCCTCTCCATAAAATGCGGCGACACACCTACATTTGGAGAACGGAGGTCGTCGCCACCCCCTCCCTACCCCTAAATTGTCAATCACTAACAGTCTGGAACTGGACTGCATCATGTGTCGCAGGACCTGTTCGCACACACACGCAGGACGGCTCCTGCGCGATAATCAGTACTTTGCAGTACAGGGCGCACCTCTGTCCACATCTGAATCAGGCCTCACTCTGAGTTGGACGCATGTGCGTTTGCCTAAGTACAGCCGTAGCAGTCCAACCATGTATGACGATTATCCACCTGCATTCATGCGGATGGGCGGGCTGCCCACTGTTTTACTGTCCACAGGCATCATCATTACTGTTGGCACTTAACGCCCACTCAGTGCTGGGTGCATAAAACCTGTTTGCAAAAGACGATCCACCTCCATCCAGGTGAGCACTGAAGTCAGCCTACACACCCACAACACTCCCCTGACACTCCCACTAGTTGGGTCAGTTCCATGCAATCGCATGGTCTGTCTAGTTGCCTCAAGGAAATGCCCAATTCAGGAAAGGATTGATGCTTTAACGGATGGATCGGGTCATCCGCTCTTCCCGCCTCCTCCTGTGTGCGCATGCATGGTGCTTTCTACGGTGCTTGCGCAGTTTGCAGAAATCCGCGGGGATCCAGTTACATTTGTTAAATTAGCCCCATCAGGCCTTGGTATTCTGTTCCCATCTCTAACCAGTAGTGAGGAAGGAAACACTTACAATCTTAAAAAGGGGCTGACCTACTCCACTGACCTGCTTCTTAAATAGACAGGGTCATTTATGTTAGGAATGCTGATTATGTGTCTGACAGCCTGACTCGGCAAGGATCTCCAAAACAGCTCAGGGAGATCCTACCAAAATGACAGGACTATAGCATACCTCCCAACTTTCTGTTCTTGTGGAGCGGGACACTCGCGCGGCGAAGCCGCACGCGCTCTCAAAAAGGGGCGTGGCATATGAAAAAGGGGGCATGGCTTCGCGGGAGGACCCACAATCGCGAGCCACGCCCCCGTTTTCATCACTGAGGGGGCATGCCCAGCACTCTGTGAGCAGCTGGCATGCCCCCTCTCCCTCTGACTCCACTGAATAGACGCTGTGCGCATGCGCACAGCGTCTATTCACCGCTGCTCTGCTAAGCAGGGCAGCGAGAGACGGAGCCTCCCAACTGACCCCCCCCCCCCCACCGCGGGACACTGTGGCCCGCGGGTGGGACAGCGGGACAGTCCCCAAAAAACGGGACTGTCCCGCGAAAATCGGGACAGTTGGGAGGTATGCTATAGGCCTGAAGATGAACCTTTGAAATCATGGCCCTCATTCCGAGTTGATGGCTCGCTGCCATTTTTTGCAGCGCATCGATCAGGTTACTACTGCGCATGCTTATGCACCGCAATGCGCACGCGCTTTGTATGGATACAAACAGCATTGTTTCTATGCAATGCTTCTAGCGACGAATCCATTCGCACAACCAATCGCAAGGAGATTGACAGGAAGAGGGCTTTTATGGGTGTCAACTGACCGTTTTGTGGGAGTGGTAGGGAAAACACAGGCGTGTCCAGGCATTTGCAGGGCGGGTGTCTGATGTAATTTCCGGGACCGGACAGGCTGAAGTGATCGCAAGGGCTGAGTAAGTTCAGACCTACTCTGAAACTGCAAAAAACTTTTTCGTACCGCTCGGCTGCACATGCAATCGCACACTTGCAAAGCGAAAATACACTCCCCCGTGGGCGGCGACTATGCGTTTGCATGGCTGCAAAAAGTAGCTAGCGAGCGATCAACTCGGAATGAGGCCAATGTTCTCTATGTGGGCCTGACTCATATTTGTATACAAAACTAATGGTGTGTGTACAAATCCAATGGTTGTGATTGACATGCTGCAGCGTTTGGGGGGGTCACCTTTCACTGTGCTTCAAAATGGGTCATGTCACCCCCGTTTTGAAGGCGTGACGGGTCCAGGGTCTATGTTGTAGAATGTAGACTTTCTGGACCCTGGTGTCTGCATCCTACGGCCATCCTGAGTAAGCAGCTTATGCAGGCTGGTCAGTGCCTGTAACCAGGGGTGTATCTAGGGGTCTGAGCACCCATGGCAAAGTCAGGGGCTTGTGCCTCCCCACACACATACACATGCATACACATATTTGAAATAAGGAGGGTGTGTCAAAAAAGGAATGTGGCCTTGTGGGAAAGGGACATGGCCACACAATAATACTTCCAATTCAAATTATGCTGCACAGTATCACATTACACCGCACAGTAGTGTCTCTTATTCACATTGCGCCACACAGTCGTACCCCTATAGAAAACACTGTCTATACAGGGCATATGGGGAATGCAAATAGAAAATGGAAATGTGGCCCAGTGCTAATAAATATACAGGTTGAGTATCCCTTATCCAAAATGTAAAATCACACATTTTTGGTTCCCCTAGTGAGATAATGGCACATATACATATATATTATATATCTGTATAATATATCTATATATACACATAATATATAATATATATATCATTATCTCAGTAGGGGACCCAAAAATGTGGGATTTTGAATTTTGGAAAAGGGATACTCAACCTTTATTTCTAATTTTATATGGGGAATACAGTCAAACCACATTTGCCATTAGTATATCTGATCCTGCCCATAGGCACACACATACAGTATTCACTTACATACTTAGTCACACACAAAACACATACATATGATATACAGTACAGTCACACATGCAGTAGATACAAATACAGTCACATACATACATACATAGTTACACAATTATTCACATACATAGTCACACACTAATACCCCTTTTCCACTTATAGCGCGGGTCGCAGCCGGGAGCCTGACATGGCTGCGACCCGTGCTAGAGCCCCCTTCTACACTGCGCTCACCAACCCGGCATATTGCCATGTTGGTGACGCTGCTGCTGACGCGCCAGGGGCGGAGCTGGTAGATCACATGATCTCCCAGCGCCGCCCTTCCATACACTGTGGACGGGAGCCGTGTTGCATCAACACGGCTTCCGTTTACACTACACAGCTTACCGGGTTGAACACGTGTTCAACCCGGCAAGCTACCCGGGTAGGATTCCCGGATCACTTGATCCGGGAATTTGCAGGGGAAAAACACGGGTTACTAGGGAAAAACACGGGTAAATGCTGGCCCCCGCGCATGTACCCGTGTTTTTAGAGCTAGTGGAAAAGGGGTATTATACACACATAAATACAGTAAGTACTTATACACACACAAACATACATACAGACATAGTCACACACAGACACAAATACACACAGACTATATAGTGTCCACCCCACTTTACAGACAGGGTACGCTGACTGCATGTACTTTAGTAGCTCGTTGTCCTCTCTCCTTCTCCTTCATGCTGCTGGTCTGCCTGGCAGTGAGTGCCGTGCTTCCACTCCGTCCACTGCCCTAGCCCAATGCAGGGCAGTGCAGTTCTGTGCCTCGACGACCACCCCTCCCCATAATCCGGCTCTGACTGTACCTGGTGACTGTCTGTCACTGCTGGTGCCAGTGTCCAGCGGCACAGCTCAGCACTAGTGATCAATCAGACTCAAAGTAAACTACAGCTCCTAGCAGCCCTTGCTGCCGGGAGCTCCCAGCAACAAGGGATGCTGGGAGCTGTAGTTTATGTTGAGTCTGATTACAAGCGAGGTGCGGGGCGCTGCTGCCAGACACTGGCACCGCCACTAACACTCCCCAAGTCTGTCAGTACTACTTGGTTCTACCCCCTGGCCATGGATTGCACTGCCAGATGGCGCCCCCTCCTTGCCTGGAGCCCCTGGCTAGTGCCATCCTGGCCAATAGGTAGATATGCCCCTGCCTGCAACCATCGCAAATCGCAAACGATGGTCTTCAGTCACAGCACTCGGATCCTCGTTAAAGCTTATAGTCTATCTCCTACAGGCACCTCCTGCTGCATTCAAATTTTAATTAGACGGAATTGCACAGTCGCTTCCTTGCGGATGTGCAATTCCATACAAACATGAATCAGGCCCTATAAGCAAAGCTTCCCTACCTTTTAATTCTATATCTTGTAAAACAGATAAACACAGCTATTCTGTACAGAGTACTCTCAGTCTCTGCACATTTTTGTTTAATAAAAACTGACTGCAACACGCCCGGAAAACGGGATGTTTTCACAATACCTCCACTACATCCCGCACCTTCACAATCCCGTCGGTCACAATACCTCCCCCTACATCCCGCACCCTCACAATCCCGACGGACACAATACCTCCCCCTACATCCCGCACCCTCACAATCAGACGGTTGGCATGTCAACCAACAGGGACTATACCCACTCAAAGGTGTCCACGACACCCATAGAGTGGGAATAGAACCCGTGCTGTCGCCACCGAGCCCGCAGCATGGCAAGTGCAGGGAGCCCGCAAGGGGCTTGTTGCACTTAAGTCATATGTGCTCAACCAGATACTGCCTACCCAATTTTGTAAGATGTGCAAAAAAAGTTCAATCCACCCCTGGTGGCACCACCCAATACCCAGTGCCCTTGCAGAGCCAACTAAACAGCATTATAGGCCCTGGGCAAAGTCATGTACTGGGCCCCTACACACCCATTCACGGGAACCAATAAAAAAAAAAGAAATTACATACTCTCTGATTGTGTGACCCCACACGCCCCTGCTTGAAGGTCCCTAGAATTGTGGGTCTCTACATTACATTACATGTATTGTATTGTATTGTATTGTATTGTATTGTATTGTATTGTATTGTGTGCCTATACATTAAGATGGCCCTGCTGCCCTTGACTGCAGCCTGATCAGACGATTGATCAGGAGCTGCATGTATATATTGATGTAGGCACAGTCTCCATCATGATAGTTTATTTAAATCATAAAACTAAATCTTGTTTCTTATTTTGCAGTTATTCAGATTTAATGTCATTGCATGTTACACTTTTATATCATGACCCCCATAATGTACAGAGTGACATGATAGCAATTAATAGTAATAAACCACTTGCAGGATAAATGCTGCAGTTATAAAGAGACACTCATTAAAAAAAAAATATTTCTCTTACGTCCTAGGGGATACTGGGAATCCATTTAGTACCATGGGGTATAGACGGGTCCACTAGGAGCCATGGAGACTTTAAGAAATTTATAGTGTGTGCTGGCTCCTCCCTCTATGCCCCTCCCACCTGACTCAGTTAAGAAAATGTGCCCGGAGGAGCACGTTTCTGAAAAGCTTCTGAAGAGTTTTCTGCATTTATTTTGAATGCTTGTTATTTTCAGGCAAGACTGGATGGCATCAGCCTGCCTGCTTCGTGGGACTTGTGGGGGAAGGGGGGGGGGGTAATGGCCCAACCTCCCGAAGCGTTAATGGTCCCGTTCCCCGCTGACGGAACATAGCTCCTGAGTGAACTATTCGCAAGCCCGCAGCACGCCGCCAACTCTAACAGAGCCAGAAGAAAGAAGCGTGGTGAATACTAAGCCGGCGTCCCTACTAGCGGGTCACCGGCCATTATGTTGGCAGGAGGGTACGGAGACGCACGGCTTCTTCATGGGGCGGCTGGGTCTCCAGACTTAGTACACAATGCGGACGCACGGCTTCTAACGGAGCGCACTGAGTCTCAGTACACTTTATGTGTACACAGTACCCAGACTGGCATTACAGACTTAAAAGGGGGCTGACTCCATTTTATGCACTGTAAATGCTGATTTACTTACAGGACTAAAAGCAATACCTTAATACACTTTAATTCGAGCTGCTGCGGCCGCTGTATGTAATCCTTAACCTACGTACTTTTTACTCAGTTAGCATACAAAGGCCCGTACCGTGTACGCACTTTGCGTACACACGTCGCGACAGACGTACAAAGTACACTCAGTGCATACACACACACACACCGACATACTGAGAGCACTATGCAGCTACATGTGTGGCTGAAATACACTTTAAACCTTAGCAGGAAAAGAGACACAACACCAATTGTATTTAAGATGTTGGGATCCGACCCACCAACATATAATTGCTGAAAGGGGGTTACAACAGATATATAATCACAATAACAGAAAAGAGGCTACAATCAATGGTACATACGTTTGGTTTCGCCAGCGCCACATGATCCCGGTGCTCAGTCAATCAAGCAAGATGACCTTCAGAGAGAGATGAATGACCGGCTAGGCAGCTTTGCTTTTTATACAGTTGGTCAAAACACAATACAATAGAAACTGTAACCTCTTCATCTATGGGTCAAAGGGCTGGTTATTTACAGTACAGGAGGGGTCATAGGTTGGTTTGAATAGGTGGGCGATGTCTGGTCCAGGTGTGCTTGCAGATGGTCTCCACTGGGTTCCCGCCGAATATCAGAGTACAGTAAATACAGTATAATACAGGTTGAGTATCCCATATCCAAATATTCCGAAATACGGAATATTCCGAAATACGGACTTTTTTGAGTGAGAGTGAGATAGTGAAACCTTTGTGTTTTGATGGCTCAATGTACACAAACTTTGTTTAATACACAAAGTTATTAAATATATTGTATTAAATGACCTTCAGGCTGTGTGTATAAGGTGTATATAAAACATAAATGAATTGTGTGAATGTAGACACACTTTGTTTAATGCACATGTGTGTATAAGGTGTATATGTAACATAAATGCATTCTGTGCTTAGATTTAGGTCCCATCACCATGATATCTCATTATGGTATGCAATTATTCCGAAATACGGAAAAATCCCATATCCAAAATACCTCTGGTCCCAAGCATTTTGGATAAGGGAGACTCAACCTGTATTAATATCCTGTTCCTGTGCATAATTATGCGCAGGAGCGTGCTATCTTCTGCAAACTGCTACCAGATTGTTGCCCTTAAAATACCCTACGGTTGGATACCAAACACCACCTCATAACCTAATGCTGTCCCCTCATATCCTGTAAAGGTGAATCCCTTTGTTTTTGTACCTTTTAAACAAGTATAACTTGCTGGTGTGGTGCGTGTGGGCTATTTGTACATTGTGTACTATGTGGATTAAATATGAGATATGTCTTCGTGGCTCTTCCATGCGAATACAAATGCTACCGTAATTACTCATACCATGCGCTAATATGCAGGACCGCGTGAGCGGTCATACGCAACTTGCGAATATGCGCACGCACGGCAGAACAAGTACGCGCACGGAGGCCATCTGTGTGGTGTTTGCACGTGATGTGTGTACTGTAATATTTTCTGACTTCGACAGCACAAAAATCACCTCAACCGGTATAAAAAAGTGCAGGAAGACTGCGCGCCATTGCAAGGGCGGGGCTTCACTATGAGCAGATCCAGCAGCTTACAAGCATCATTTTACAGACTGAATCATCACATACGCTGACTGCAGGGATGCGCAGCTCCTCCGGAAAGCCTCCAGTTTACCTCAGCGGTACCAGGGGGTTATAGCAGGGAGGGAGCTTTATATAGTGTACTGAGTCCCCAATTAGCATACTTAGTCTGTGACCCGGCTAAGCTTACTTTAGCGATAAGGGCGCCGTGTGCTGGTTTCTCTACATTTGTGTCTCATGAAGGGCTCTTTGTGGGTTAATTGTGCTGTTAACTATTTCCTGTGTGTATGCCATTCTGCTGCAAGGATGTAAAAAAGCAAGGAGTGTTTTACATGTAAGACGCAGTGTTCCTCTTCTCCTGGGGGTTCACTAGTGTGTACTCAGTGTAGTGTCCCTTCTCAGACAAAGAAAGCAGAGCCAGCGTGGCCGGACTCCATTAGGGGGATGATCTCCACCATCTCTACTAAATTATCTCGAAATGAGAAAAAGACGCAATACTTAAGCAAGTTTATGATTGAGTTTATGCAAAGGGACTCAGTACTCAGACCAGCGTCTCAGTCCTCTGACGTACTTTAGCCCAGATCCAGCATTCTGGCTCAGATCAAGAAGAGCCAGAAATGGAGGAAAGTGGGGAAGGTGAGGTGGACATGGCGGTAGGGGAGGGTACTCTGTCACAGGGAGTCGAAGCGCTCATAGACGCTATCAGGGAAGTCCTCAATATTCCTGACAAGGTGACTGAGGAGAGTGAGGAATCTTACTTTAATGTACAGAAAAAATCTGCAGCTACTTTTCCTATGTCAAAATAACTAAATACCCTGTTTGAACAACCGTGGGTTAATCCAGAAAAAAGTTCCAGATCCCTAAGCGGTTACTGTCAACTTTTCCCTTTCCCCTTGAGGATAGAAAAAAATGGGAAAATCCACCGATTGTAGATACATCAGTCTCCAGGCTCTCGCGTAAAATTGTCTTACCTGTTCCTGCTGCAGCCTCCCTAAAGGACACAGCTGATCGTAAGATTGAGACTACCCTCAAATCTTTGTATACAGCTGCAGGGGTGGCTCAGAGACCCACTACAGCATGTGGATGGATTGCAAAAGCCATTGCAAAGTGGTCTGGTAATGTCATAGACGGTTTTGACACCTTATCTCGAGGTGCAGTTCTTTTACTTCTGCAACATATACAAGATTCTACGAACGTTATGGTTGAAGCCATAAAGGAGATAGGTTTGCTAAATGCATGCATGACAGCTATGGCAGTGTCAGCACGCATCGGTTTATGGTTATGTCAGTGGACTGCCGATGCAGACTCCAAGAAAGGTGTGGAAGGCCTGCCATTCTCAGGTGAGGCCTTATTTGGCGATGAACTGGATAAGTGGATTTCAAAAGCTACTGCGGGTAAATCCACCTATCTGCCTTCTGCAGCTCCACCTGCTAGGAAGACCTACTCAGGACCCAACTTACAGTCCTTTCAGACTGTGAAGTTTCGGGGCAGAGCCAGAGGTTCCTCTACAGCCGCCAGAGGTGCTAAAGGGAAATTACGCAAGCCGACCACTCTTGGTTCTCAGGAACAGAGTTCCAGCTCTGTTGCCTCAAAGCCTTCCGCATGATGGGGGCCCACATGCCTGGAAGAAAGGCAGGTGGGAGCCTGGCTAAAATTCTTCCGTCACGCCTGGGCGAGGTCTTGCCAGAACCCCATGGTCCTAGACCTTATTTCCCAGGGCTACGGGCTGGAGTTCGAGGATCTCCCACCTCACAGAGTCTTCAAATCAGGCTTACCAGCTTCACAGGAAGCAAGAATAACCTTACAAGAAGCTATTCAAAAACTGTTACTGACTCAGGTCTTTGTTCCAGTTCCACCTCATCTACAAAACAGGGGTTACTATTCCAGCTTGTTTGTAGTTCCGAAACCGGACGGTTCGGTCAGACCGATTCTGAATCCCAAGTAATTGAACCCATAATTACAGGTATTCAAGTGAAAGTGGAGTCTCTGAGAGCGGTGATCTCAGGTCTGGAAGAGGGGGAGTTCTTCATGTCTCTGAATATCAAGGATGCGTACCTTCACATTTCGATCTGGTCGCCTCACCAGGCTTACCTGCGGTTTGCACTGCAGGACTGTCACTACCAGTTCCAGGTCCTTCCTTTTGGTCTCTCAACGGCACCGAGGGTGTTCACCAAAGTGGTGGCAGAGATGATGATGTTACTCCGAAAACAAAAGGTGAACATTATTCGTTACCTGGACGATCTTCTGATAAAGGCTGCATCCAGGGAACAGTTGTTGGTGAACATTGGTCTCACAACCAGATTACTCCTGGTTCATAGGTGGATTCTGTACCTCCCAAAATCTCACCTAGAACCAATGCAGAAACTTCATTTCCTGAGAATGATACTGGACACAGAGTCTCAGAAAGTGTTCCTTCCCTAGGAAAAGGCAATGGTAATCCAGTCTATGGTGCCGGCTGTCTTGAAGCCAAACCGAATCTCAGTACATCAGTGCATCCGTCTTCTGGGAAAGATGGTGTCCTCTTACGAGGCAATTCAGTACGGAAGGTTTCATGCAAGGCCCTTCCAGCTGGATCTGTTGGGCAAAGGGTCCTGATCGCATCTACACATGCATCAGAGGATTCGTCTGTCGCCGAAGGCCAGGATTTCCCTCCTGTGGTGGTTACAAACTTCTCACCTGGTGAAGGGTCGAAGGTTCGGGATTCAAAATTGGATTCTGTTAACCACTGACGCAAGCCTCAGAGGTTGGGGAGCTGTCACCCAGGGGGTACAATTCCAAGGAAGATGGTCAAGTCTGGAAGCCACACTTCCCATAAACATCCTGGAGCTCAGGGCAATCTACAATGCCCTTCTGCAGGCCTCTTATCTTTTTCAGAATCAGGCCATTCAAGTTCAGTCGGACAAGGTGACGGCATTGACGTACATAAACCGACTAGGTGGAACGAAAAGCTGAGCCGCAATATCAGAGGTGTCAAGAATCCTCCTCTGGGCGGAAAAATACGCGGTGGCATTGTCGGCAATCTTCATTCCGGGAGTAGACAACTGGGAAGCAGATTTCCTCAGCAGACACGACCTACACCCGGGAGAATCGTGCCTCCACCTGGAGGTGTTACAGTGCCTAACATGTCGGTGGGGTTGTCCACAAACCGACATAATGGCCTCTCGTCTCAACAAAAAGCTCAAGCGGTATTGTTCCAGGTCGAGGGACCCACAGGCTGTAGCAGTCGACGCCCTAACAACTCCGTGGGTATACCGACTGGTATACTTGTTTCCTCCGATTCCTCTGATCCCAAGGGTTCGCAAAAAAATAAAAAGGGAAAGAGTTCATACAATCCTGATTGCTCCAGACTGGCCGAGAAGGGCCTGGTATGCACACCTTCTAGAGATGCTAAGCGAATATCTGTGGCCTCTGCCTCTTCAAGAGGATCTTCTGCAACAGGGCCCGTTAATCTATCAAGACTTACCATGGCTACGTTTGACGGCATGGAAGTTGAGCGGCTGATTCTAGCCCAGAAAGGGATTCCTGACAAGGTCATCCCGACTATGATCCAAGCCAGGAAGGGGGTAGCATCAAAACATTACCAAATACATGTCTTGGTGTGAAAGTAGACAATATTCTGCGGTGGTATTTCATTTGGGACATTTCCTGCTGTTCCTTCAGTCGGGTGTGGATGTGGGCCTATGCTCCTTAGAGGTTCAGATTTCAGCCTTGTCAATTTTATTTCAGAAACAATTGGCTACTCTACCGGAAGTACAGACGTTCTTGAAGGGCGTCCTTCATATCCAACCTCCCTCTGTTCCTCTCATGGCACCTTGAGATCTCCAGTTGGTTCTACGGTTCCTCCAATCGGACTGGTTGGAACCGTTACTGGAAGTGGAAGAAAAATCTTACATGGAAAACCATCATGCTGTTGGCCTTGACTTTGGCAAGGCGCGTCTCAGAACTGATTTTCCACGAGGACAGAGCTGAACTCAGTACTCGTCAGCAATTCCTTCCTAAGGTGGTGTCGGCGTATCACATCAACCAGCCGATTGTGGTTCCGGTTGTTACTGACACCTCTACTGTATCAAATTCCTTGGATGTGTTTTTCGGGCTTTGAAGATATATGTGAAGAGAACGGCTTGTACCAGGTAATCGGATTCACTGTTCGTTCTCTATGATGCCAACAACATTGGGTGTCCTGCTTCAAAGCAGTCAGTTGCAAGATGGATCAGGCTTACTATCCAACATGCTTATTCTACGGCAGACTCGCAGCTGCCCGGCGGGTCTCGACATTACAGCTATGCCGAGCAGCTACTTGGTCGGGTTCGAACATGTTTGCAAAGTTTTACAAGTTTGATACATTGGCCTCTGAGGACCTTCAGTTTGGTCAATCAGCTTTGCAGGATCCTCAGCACTCTCCCACCCAGTTTGGGAGCTTTGGTACTTCCCCATGATACTAAATGGATTCCCAGTATCCCCTAGGACGTAAGAGAAAATAGGATTTTAATTACCTACCGGTAAATCCTTTTCTCATAGTCTGTAGTGGATACTGGGCGCCCGCCTGGTGCTTCATTCTTCCTGCTAAGTTACTTGTTAACTGTTGTTTGGTTCAGCTGTTGCTGTTCTTGTTTTCATGTTCTGGTTAACATGGCTATCCTCTTGTTATGGGTGTGCTGTTTCAAATTCTCACCACTGTTCTTATCTGTTTCCTTCTCTCAAAGTATGTCCGTCTCCTCCGGGCACAGTTTCCTAAACTGAGTCATGTGGGAGGGGCATAGAGGGAGGAGCCAGCACACACTATAAATTTCTTAAAGTGCCCATGGCTTCTAGTGGACCCATCTATACCCCAAGGTACTAAATGGATTCCCAGTATCCCCTACGAACTACGAGAAAAGGATTTACCGGTAGGTCATTAAAATCCTATTATTTTTTTTGCACATTTTTTGAATATTTTTAGTATATGAAGTAAATGAGCTCTTTAAAATGCATACATTTTAGTTAAGTTATACATTTATTTTACCAAGACAATAAATATGTTTTAAAAAATAGGTTACTTAATCATTTTAACAATGAAACTCTTATCTACAGTATAGATCACCTAACAGTTGTTTTATTTTGGCAATTTTTCATTGAACAGCAAGCTCTTATAACTTGTATTTTCCATGTACTTGAAAGCAAAAATATCCGGCTCTGTAAATGTTATCTTTATAAAACAGTAGCAGCAGTACAGAGAATTTGGCCATCCAAAGCTTTCCTTCTCCTAAAATAAAAAGGAAGGTTTCACAAGAGGGGGGAGAGAGAGTGATCAGGAGGAGCTAGAGAAAGGCGACAGGGGAGGATTGGGTAGGGAGGGGAGTTGGGGGTTGAGGCAAGATAGACGGTATTGTAAAATTGTTAATGTTACCCGTTTTAACACAATTATTGACCTGTAATCTTTGTAAGAGTTCATGATATTGATCTACAGTCTTCATCTACATCCTGTCTATAGCTTTTACAATGCATACAGATGACTTTGTGTGAGCCAACTACTGTATCTGTGGGATCAGAGCCGGCCCTAACCAATATCATGCCCTAGGCAAGATTTTGGCTGGTGCCCCCTAGCACCGTCGCTAGTTCCGCCTCTGACCCTGCACCCCTTTCCCAGGACCATCACCCCCCACCCATAGCAGTCCTTTTTTTGTTTTCCTACCCCCTGTAATTTAAATAAGAACAGTGTGCACATTCGGCGCACAGCCCAAAAAGGTATGTGTTTTTGCTGGCAAGGGGCATGGCCACACAATAGTACCCCCAATTCAAATTATGCCTCACAGTAATGCAACTTTATTCACAATTTATCATGCGATAGTGTCCATTATTCACATTACATCACACAATAGTACCACTTTACCTTATATACGTTACTCCTCACAGTAGTGCCCCTCATTCACATAACACCATACTGAATTGCTCCTTATTCACATTACACACCATATTGCTCTTTATTCTCATCACACCATACCATATTGCTCCTTATTCACATTACACCACACCATATTGCTCTTTATTCACATTAGACCACACAGTAGTGCCCTTTCTATACATTACGCCACACAGTAGTGCCCTTTTTTATACGTTACACCACACAGTAGAGCACCTTATACACATAATACCACACATTGGTAATGCATTTATACACATAAAACCACACAGTAATGCCCCTTACACATATGACACACATTATTAATGTCCTTATAAACATAATGCGCCTTACACATTATGCCAACCCTTATTAATGCCCTTATACACATAATTTCCCTTACACATATGCCGCACATTGTTAATGCCCTTATACACATAATGACACACGTAATGTCCCTTACACATATGCCGCACATTATTAGTGCCCTTATACACATAATGACACACATAGTGCCCCTTACACATATGATACACATTATTAATGACCTTATACACATAATCACACATATAGTTCCTGGCGTGAGTCAACTGGCATCTCTGCTAATGCTGGGTGCCTATTTTTTATGAAAATGCATCTTATTTGCATTGCTATGTGGCTAGGATGCACAAGCAGCTTCTGCTGATTAAAATGATATGCGGCATGCCTATATACTGTGTGCGACTGTGGCTGTATCTGCATACGAAATGCTACACACAGAATATAGGCATGCTGCATATCATTTTAATCAGCAAAAGCTGCTTGTGCCCATAGGCTTACCAGATGCCCTAGGCAATTGCCTAGTTTGCCTATGCCTAGGGCTGGCTCTGTGTGGGATACATTTAAAATCCCCGGCAGACGGGATGCCGGCTGTCACTATACCGACAGCGGCATGCCATGTGCCGGCGGCGAGGCAGCGAGTGCCCTCATGGGCTCATTGCTCTTACTATGTATCAGGGTTCTATTCCCACTCTGAATCGCAGCCCTCCAAACCCACCAACCGAGTTGGAGTAGCGGGCATGTATCGGGATTCTGGTGTCGGTATCCTCAGGGCCAACAACAGGGGGGGTCAAAGGGGACACCTGTACCGGGCCCCAAGGATCAGAGGGACCCCAAGTATACACCACTTAGTGTGAGCCGTCTTGTCCAAATAGGACAGCGAGCTGTAGGTGGTGTGGCCAAAGCCTCAGAGTGGCAGGAGCCTCTCACACAAAGTAACTGTGTGGCGCAAGTGTGCACCGCTCTTCCAGGTTTAGCTCTGTTGCAGGCAGTTATGAGACATGACAACGGCTCCGCTAGCCATGATTCCTGTGCCCTGCGCCGGCTTCTTGAAAAGACTTCCCCAATCTGCTCACTACAGTTCTCTCTTATGCAAACTCATGTATGTTTTTTTATGTAATGATTTGCTTGTTACTGGCATTGCATGTGTGGGGAAGTTGCTCAGTCAAACATAGTTTATTATTGCATGCTGTCTGGTGTTTACCTCCTTTGATCATTTGGCCATTGTGGTCAGGTGGACTATGGGGGTCATTCTGACCCAATCGCTCGCTGCAGTTTTTCGCAGCACAGCGTTCGGATCGGATCTGCGCATGCGCCGGCACCGCAGTGCGCCAGCGCATGCTGAACGACCAAAGCCGTTGTTCCGTAGCGATTGCCTCTGCCTGATTGACAGGCAGAGGTGGTCGCTGGGCTGGAGGGAGCTGGACGGCAGTGCGGTCCAGCCAGCGCAGGTGTGGCAGGACCATGGGGGGGCCGCGACGGCTGTGCGACATCACATGCAGCTGCTGCGACACGGGCAGCGAAAAGACTTTCTCTCGGCCAGCCGCAGGAGCTGCGCTGGCTGGGAGTTACTCCTCAAATGCAAAAGCATCGCCGCTGTGCAATGCTTTTGCACTTCTGTGGGGGGGCGGCATTGACATGCAGGGCATACTAGCCCTTTGCTGGGCATCCCCCCGCATGTCTGAGTGCCTGATCATAGCTGTACTAAAAAACTTGGAATGATCCACCAATATCTTTACATTTAGTGAGGTGTAGTCGTGGTGTCAAGGACTGAGTGTGATTCCTGATTAGCAAAAAACAAATACCAAAGACTGAGCAACATCACCAAACAGGTAATTTCAACTTTAAACGTGCCATTTTTTTGGACTGTCTGGACATGGCTACTAATAACAGATGCACAAACTAAATTCTTAAAGCTATTTGTGCAAATGCTAGGAGCTTAGGAGACAAAATTCCATAGCTAATTGCGATAATGACAAGGGATAACTTGGATATTGTGGCAATTACAGAGTCATGGTGCAATGAGAATCATGACTGGGACATAGGTATACCAGGATACAATTTATTTAGGAAGGACAGAATGGAAAGAATAGGAGGGGTAGCAATGTATGTGAAAGAAATTGAAGACAAAACTGAGGCCACTTGGGTCACCACAGAAACCAGGCAGAATGACATTATTTGCATTGGGGTGATCTACTGTATAGACCACCAGGCCAGGGGCAGGATTTGTACAGGAACCTATTGTTGGACATCACTAAAAATGGCTTTATAGGGAGAAGTCACAATCATGGGAGACTTTAATTTACCTGATGTAAATTGGAAGAGGTCTTTTGCAAGTACAGCTACAAGTGGCAAATTTCTAAATTCCTTACAGGGAGCATCTTTCAAGCAATTGGTGAGGGAGCCCACTCGCAAAGACTCAATATTAGATTTAAGTCTTACAAATGGTGACAGTATAGAAGACATATGTGGGTGAGCACCTGGGATCCAGTGATCATCAAGCAGTATGGTTTAGTATAAAGACAGGATCCAACTCCTGTCAAACAAAAACAAAGGTGTTGGATTTTAGAAATGCTGACTTTGCAAAAATGGGGAGATGTTTAATTGATTCATTGCCGGACTGGAGGAACTTGGAAGGGGTGCAGGAGAGGTTGGAAAAACAGAAAAGTGCAATACTAAGGGCAACAGACCTTTGTATCAAAAGGGTTAGGAAAAGCACCAGGAAAAGGAAGCCATTGTGGTTCACAAAAGAAGTATCAACTAGTGTGAAAGCAAAAAAGATGGCTTTTAGGAAATACAAACAGACTCAAAATAATAATGACAAAGAGGTGTATCTTGACAGACGGAAGGATGCTAAGAAAGTGATCAAACGTGCCAAGGCAGAAGCTGAGTAGACAGTGGCCCAGTCAGTAGATAAAGGGGGCAAAACATTTTTTAAGTATATAAATGAAACGAGAAAATCAAATGGAGGAATAATAAGACTTAAGACAGAGAGTGAGAATTTGGTGGAGGGAGACAAGGTAATAGCAGATCACCTAAATAATTATTTTTGCTCAGTATTTACTACAGAAGGAAAAGGGTAGGGGCCACAGTTTACTTGCAAGGACATTCATAAAAATAAGGTAGATGAAAGTACATTTACAGAGGAGAATGTCCTAACAGAACTTTCAAAACTAAAAGTGGATAAATCAATGGGGCCAGATGGAATACACACAAGGATACTAAAAGAGCTAAAAGATGTGCTGTTGGCACCATTAACAGAATTATTTAACCAGTCACTAAATACAGGTGCCATTCCAGTGGACTGGAAAAGAGTAAATGTAGTTGCACTATACAAAAGTGAAAGCAAGGAAGACGCAAGTAACTACAGACCAGTAAGCCTTACATCAGTAGCAGGGAAAGTAATGGAAAAACTATTAAAAGTAAGAGTTGTGGAATATCTTAAATCAAACAACTTACAGGATCCAAAACAGCATAGATTTACTGGTGGGAGATCATGCCAAACAAATCTTATTGACTTTTTTGACTCTGTGATGAAAATAATAGATCAAGGGGGAGCTGCAGATGTAGCATATCTAGACTTTAGTAAGGCATTTGACACTGTCCCACATCGCAGACTGCTGAATAAACTTGAAAGCGTGGGGGTGGATTATAAAACAGTTAAATGGATAAGAACCTGGTTGCAGGATAGGAAACAGACAGTTGTAGTAAATAGAGTGCAATCTATGGAGGGAAATGTTACCAGTGGAGTACCTCAGGGATCTGTACCAGTTCTCTTTAATATCTTTGTTGGTGACATTGCAAATGGTATTGAAAGGAAAGTATGCCTTTTTACAGATGATACAAAGATATGCAACAGGGTAGACACACCGGGAGGGGTAAAACAAATGATTGATGACCTAGCTAGGCTTGAGAAATGGTCAAGAACGTGGCAACTACAGTTTAATGCTAAAAAAAATACAAAATCATGCACTCGGGTCTCAAAAACCCAAAGGCTAAATATAGCATCAAGGGTACTATAATGGAAACTACTGAGGAGGAAAGGGATTTACCAGTCACTATTTCAAGTTACTTAAAGGCAGGAAAGCAATGCAACAAAGCAATGAGAAAGGCAAGTCAGATGCTTGGTTGCATAGGGAGAGGAATCAGTAGCAGGAAAAAAGAAGTAATAATGCCACTGTATAGGTCATTGTATCAGCCTCATCTGGAATACTGTGTCCAGTTCTGGAGACCATATCTCCAGAAGGATATAAATACATTAGAGAGTGTACAAAGAAGGGCAACTAAAGTGATGCATGGCCTGCATCACAAAACTTACTTAACATGTATAGTTTGGAGGAGAGAAGGGACATGGGTGGAACATGATAGAAACTTTCAAATATACCAAGGGTTTTAACAAAGTTCAGGATGGAAACATTCTTCAAAGATAGAGAAGTATTAGAACTCGAGGACATACAATGAAACTGGAGGGAGGCAGGTTCAGGGGAAATTTAAGGAAAAATTACTTCACAGAAAGGGTAGTGGATAAGTGGAATAGCCTCCCATCAGAGGTGGTAGAGGCTAAGACTGTGGAGCAATTTAAACATGCTTGGGATAGACATATGAATATCCTTACAAATTAAGGTTCAAAAGAGTTGAGATAAAGGATAAATAAAAGGGGCAGACTAGATGGGCCAAGTGGTCCTTATCTGCCCTCAAATTCTATGTTTCTGTGTTCTTCTGGTGGGTTGTGAGGGCCATGTGGTAGCTGCTGTGCGGTGTTCGGGTCTTGATACTTGAAGTGCTACACAGGCGAGTCTCTCCCCGGGGTAAATGTAGATTGGCGAGGAGATACAGGACTTTGAGATGGGGTGGGGGAGCTGGGAATGCAGCATGGAGTCATTGGGGAGAGACAGACTGTGGTGTGTATGGGGGAGGAAGGAGAGACATACACATTTATAATTTTGTATGTATAAATATATTGTCACTGACCTGGGTTCGGAGTGTTGAGAACTCGGGGGCTCTTCCGATGATCGGAAAGATGAACCACAGCTGGGCCGGAGCAGGGATGGCCGGATGTAGGTTTTCCTCATGCAGAACTAGCCGTAGTAACTGGCGTATAATGCTAAAGAAATAAATGATGATTTGAGAACGATGGTGAAGCACACAGAAGAATGAAGAACTTGTGAGCGATGCTGAAGAGATGAATGAGGATTTGAGAACGATGGTGAAGCACACAGAAGAATAAAGAACTTGTGAGCGATGCTGAAGAAATGAATGAGGATTTGAGAACGATGGTGAAGCACACAGAAGAATGAAGAACTTGTGAGCATTGCTGAAGAAATGAATGAGGATTTGAGAACGATGGTGAAGCACACAGGAGAATGAAGAATTTGTGAGCGTTGCTGAAGAAATGAATGAGGATTTGAGAATGATGGTGAAGCACACAGAAGAATGAAGAATTTGTGAGCGATGTTTGAAGAATGAGAAGCTTGTGAGCGATGTTGAAGAAATGAATGAGGATTTAAGATTCAGTGTAACTCTGGAAGTATGGAAGGCGTTCCACTTGGAGATATCATGTAATACAGGAAACACAGGAGGTGTCCCCATAAGAGAAACACTGTAACTCAGAGAATGTCCCACTGAGTGATACACTGTAACGCTGGTAGCACAGTGAATGTTCCACGGAGTGATACACTGTAACGCTGGTAGCACAGTGAATGTTCCACTGAGTGATACACTGTAACGCAGGTAGCACAGTGATTGTTCCACTGAGTGATACACTGTAACGCTGGTAGCACAGTGAATGTTCCACTAGGTGATACACTGTAACGCTGGTAGCACAGTGATTGTTCCACTGAGTGATACTCTGCAAACGCTGGAAGCACAAGGAATGTTCCACTGAGAGATACTCTGCAAACGCTGGAAGCACAAGGAATGTTCCACTGAGAGATACTCTGCAAACGCTGGAAGCACAAGGAATGTTCCACTGAGAGATACTCTGCAAACGCTGGTACACAGGAGACGTTCAGTTTAGAGAACTCACTGAACGCTGCTAGCACTGGTGATCATAGAAGAGACGATACTCAGGCGCCGGAGCTCTGCACGGCATCTTCCTTTGAACTTCCCGCTCTCTCCCAATTGGCGGAAGGGGCCGAAGACGTCACTCGCCCACCACGCTCCCATGAACGCCAGGCACAATGGCGGCGCCCACACCCCGGGAACCCGCCGGAGGCAGCGCCAGCAAGACGCAACAACCCGGTGCCCACCGGGGGCGGCGACCGCTGAGAGACCCAGCGCACCCGGAGCGGTAAGCATGGCAGCCGCAGTGCCGCGAGTGTGACAGTGCCCCCTCCTCTAGGAGTGGCCCCTGGACACTTTCCTGGTTTCATGGGATGCTTAGAATGAAAGATCCGGACTAGTTGGGGAGCAGTGACTTCAGAAGCTTTGACCCAGCTCCTCTCCTCAGGACCATAACCTTTCCATTCTACCGGATACTGTAAATTCTTGTGAAGATAACGAGAGTCAAGAATAGCTTTGATTTCAAATTCTGTTCCAGCTTCAGTCTCTACCGAGGTCGGCCTAGGAGACTCTGAATGGAACCGATTTAAGATGAGGGGACGAAGAAGAGAAACATGGAACGAATTTGGTACCCGAAAGTGGGAAAGCAACCCCAATTTGCAGACAACCTGGTTCATGACTTGCAAAACAGGATAAGGACCGATTGTCACAACTGAGGGCCTGAGCTGACGGGAGGCAGCCTCAGTTGTAGGGGCTGAGATGTACCGGAACCTGGGAGGTTGTATCAGACCCCTGGACATGTAAGTAACATGAATAATAACTGCCCGAAGGCGTGACCATGACAACTTGGATAAAAGTCAATGATGTTTATTATGACAACTCCGCAACACAGCAGCAGTAAAAGAAAACGTAAAAGTCAGCAAAGAATAAATACAGTTCCTGGGTACTACAGGATGGCAGGAGCCACAGGGCACTGGTAGTGTGAGATAGTTCTTATGATCTTCTAGATGGAAAGTCCTTACCAGGCCCGACTGTAGCAATGGAGATGACCCAGGATTGTGCCAGCTGGTGTTCCAGGAAAAGCTGGGTTGCTGAAGATAAAACAGCTGCTGTGGATACTGGCTGGAACCAGACTGTTGTTAGCACGGAGTGGATACTGGCTGGAACCAGTTAAATAATAAATGAACTTGGGAGCGATGAAATATGAACTGAAATGTAGAACTTGAGAGCGGAGAAATAATAATACCGGTGGAGAGTGGTAAAGTGTAGAAAGGACACCGGCCCTTTAAGGGAAGCTGTACTCTGCTGGAAGCTGAGCTGGAAGCAGGTAATGTTGTAGCTGGAAACAGATGAATCCACAATGGATTGGAGAGTCAGGCTACACCGCAGGTGGAATGCTGGTGCGGGTCTCTATGGTGGAAGTCTTGAGACAGGAGCTGGAACCTGGAAGACAATCACAGGAGAGAGACAAACAGGAACTAGGTTTGACAACCAAAGCACTGACGCCTTCCTTGCTCAGGCACAGTGTATTTATACCTGCAGCAAGGAAGGGATTGGCTAGGCAATTATGCAGATTATCAATACTGAGAACAGATTGGTGGAAATGATCAGCTGACAGAATCCAAGATGGCTGCGCCCATGCAGACACTTGGAGGGAAGTTTGGTTTGTAATCCATGTGGTAATGAAAACAGTAATGGCGGCGCCGGCCACCGGAGACAGGAGGCGCCAGGCTGACAGATGCACATCCAACCACGCGGACACAGCGGAGGCCGCGGCTGACGTAATCGCCACTCAGACACTCTGCATGCAGAAGTTCAGGGATGGCGGCGGAGGCCGCGGGAGACGCCATGCCAGGTGTAATATGGCGTTTACTGTGACAGTGTCCCAGAGTGACAGGAGAGGATACAGGAATGTACACATCAGGATAACAGATGGAATCCGGTCCTGGAGCGCTGAGCCAGCCTTAGGAGGCATCTGATGGGTAAGAAATGGCGTCCAGATACCCGGATCGTGACAGCACCCCCCCCCTTTAGGAGTGGCCCCAGGACACTTCTTTGGCTTTTGAGGAAACTTGGAATGGAATCTCCGGACCAAGGCAGGAGCATGGACATCAGAAGCATTGGTCCATGAACGTTCCTCAGGAC
The DNA here is from genome assembly GCF_028390025.1 of Pseudophryne corroboree. Lineage (NCBI taxonomy): Eukaryota > Metazoa > Chordata > Amphibia > Anura > Myobatrachidae > Pseudophryne > Pseudophryne corroboree. Next base: position 111,554,924 of record NC_086444.1, on the reverse strand, counting down.
CATAACCCTTCCAGTCAATAAGATATTGTAGTTGACCGTAACGGTGACGTGAGTCCAGGATCTTGGCCACTTCATACTCAACGCCTCGTTGAGTTTGGACTTTCGGAGTTGGAGGAAGTGAGGAATGAAACCGATTCAAGATCAGCGGTTTCAACAGGGAAACATGGAATGTCCTGGGTATTTTTAAGAAGGGAGGCAACTGGAGTCTGTAAGCAACAGGATTGATGACTTGTTCAATCTTGAAAGGACCGATATAGCGAGGTGCAAACTTCATACTGGGAACTCTTAACCTCAAATTCTTCGTGGATAACCATACCCGATCACCCACCTTGAGAGCAGGAACTGCTCGACGCTTCTTATCCGCAAACTTCTTGTACCTGAACGATGCCTTGAGCAGAGCTGATCGTACGCTCTTCCAGATATTGGCAAACTGATGCAAGGTGATATCCACTGCGGGGACAGAAGTTGCTGGAAGCGGTTGGAACTCAGGGACTTTAGGGTGGAATCCAAAGTTAGTGAAGAATGGTGTTGAAGCAGATGAAGAATGATACTGGTTGTTATGACAGAACTCGGCCCAGGGAAGTAATTGAACCCAGTCATCTTGAGAGGAGGACACATAGATGCGGAGGAAGGCCTCCAAGTCCTGATTCACCCTCTCGGTTTGACCATTGGTCTGAGGATGGTAAGCCGTGGAAAACTTTAGCTTGACTTGGAGGACTTGACATAAACTTCGCCAGAATTTGGCTGTGAATTGAACTCCTCGATCTGAGATAATTTCTTCAGGAAGACCGTGGAGTCGGAAGATCTCTTGTATGAATACTTGAGCCAACTTGGAAGCTGACGGAAGACCGGTGAGAGGAATGAAGTGTGCCATCTTGGTGAACCGGTCAACTACCACCCAGATGGTATTGAACTTGTTGCACATGGGTAAGTCTGTAATGAAATCCATCGACAAGTGGGTCCATGGTTGACGAGGAACGGATAGTGGAACCAGTTGCCCCGCAGGCGACTGGCGGGATACTTTATGTTGGGCACACTTTGGGCAAGATGCAATAAACTCCAAGACGTCCTTTTTCAGAGTTGGCCACCAATAGGACCTAGAGATAAACTCCAGGGTTTTTTGGATACCTGTATGTCCGGCAAAACGGGAAGCATGGGCCCAATGCATGAGCTTCTTCCTTAGCATCGGCTTCACAAAACTTTTCCCTGATGGGGGCGTAGAGTCCATCCCTACCGTGGAGAATGCCAACGGATTTATAATAGGATGCTTGTCTGAAGACTCTGACTCATTTTCTTGCTCCCATGAGCGGGAAAGGGCATCGGCCTTGCGATTCTGAGAGCCCGGACAGAACTGGAGTTTAAAGTCGAACCTGGAAAAGAAAAGTGCCCATCTGGCCTGACGAGGGTTGAGACATTGTGCGCCCTTCAGGTATAAAAGGTTCTTGTGGTCTGTAAGTATGGTGATTGAATGAGAAGCTCCCTCCAACAGATACCTCCACTCTTCTAGAGCGAGCTTGATGGCTAGCAACTCCTGGTCGCCAATGGCATAGTTGCGCTCAGCTGGGGAGAACTTCCGGGAGAAGAAACTGCAAGGGTGAAAATGGCCATCTTTAGCCCTCTGAGATAACACCGCTCCTACTCCAACGGAGGAGGCATCCACCTCTAAGATGAAAGGAGAGTCGATGTCAGGCTGTTTCAGAACAGGCGCAGAGATGAACCTTTGTTTTAAAAGATGAAATGCTTGCATGGCTTCTTCAGACCACTTGGACGGGTTAGCACCCTTCTTAGTGAAAGCAGTAATAGGCGCCACAATGGTGGAAAAGTCTCGTATAAACTTTCGGTAATAGTTGGCGAACCCTAAGAACCTCTGGACCCCTTTGAGGGTTAAGGGTACCGGCCAATTTTGGATTGCTTGTAGTTTCTCAGGATCCATCTCTAGTCCGGAACCGGACACAATGTACCCTAGAAACGGAATGGACTTGACTTCAAAGACGCATTTTTCTAATTTGCAATAGAGATGATTGACACGGAGATGGGACAGAACCTCTTTAACCCAAAAACGATGTTCCTCTAAATCGTTGGCAAAAATGAGGATATCGTCTAGATAGACCACGACATGACGGTATAGAATGTCTCTGAAGATCTCATTGACAAAATGCTGGAAGACAGCTGGAGCATTGCTCAATCCGAAGGGCATGACGAGGTACTCATAATGTCCGTCACGGGTGTTAAAGGCGGTCTTCCACTCGTCACCCTCACGGATCCGGATGAGATTGTATGCACCTCTCAAGTCCAGCTTTGTAAAGATGGTAGCTCCGCTAACTCTGTCAAAGAGCTCAGTAATCAGGGGTAAAGGATAACGGTTCTTGATGGTAATGTCGTTCAAACCTCTGTAGTCGATGCACGGCCGCAGACCACCATCTTTCTTTTTTACAAAAAAGAAGCCTGCGCCGGCTGGAGAAGAAGAAGGTCGAATGAACCCCTTTGCTAGGTTCTCTTTAATGTATTCCTCCATAGAATGCGTCTCAGGCAGAGACAACGGATAAGTTCGGCCTCGAGGTGGAACCTTCCCTGGAACGAGATCAATCGGGCAGTCCCATTCTCTATGAGGAGGAAGGATATCAGCAGAAGCTTTACTGAACACATCCGTGAAATCTTGATATGGAGGAGGTGGAACATCAGACGACCTGGGGGAGGAAGAACAGACAGGCAATACTTTAAACAAACATGTCTCAGCACAGGAGGAACCCCATGCCAGGATTTGCGTAGTCGTCCAATCAATTGTAGGATTGTGAAGACGGAGCCATGGAAGGCCCAGGACCACAGGATGTGTGGCTCTTGGAATCACTAAAAAAGAAATAAATTCAGAATGAAGAACTCCCACTCTCAGACGAACTGGTAGAGTCCTTAGGGAAATAACTGCATCAAAAATCTTGCTGCCATCCACGGCAGTTAAGGAGATGGACGAAGGAAGTCTCTCGGTGGGTAGGGACCACCGTTTAACATAGGCTTCGGTAATAAAGTTCCCAGCTGCTCCGGAATCAAGGAGGGCAATGACGTTCCGATAACGTTGAGCAATTTGGAGCGACACTGGGAGATTACAATCATGAGGAGATGGAGAGGAGATCATTACTCCTAGCCGGCCCTCTCCTGGGCGAGCTAGGGTTTGGAGTTTTCCCGGACATTCGGGACAGACATTGATGGTGTGAGACGGAGCTGCACAGTAAAGACAAAGAGACTTGGAGAGACGTCTTCGGCGCTCAGCAGGAGTTAAGCGGGAACGGCCAATTTGACTTCAAAGACGCATTTTTCTAATTTGCAATAGAGATGATTGACACGGAGATGGGACAGAACCTCTTTAACCCAAAAACGATGTTCCTCTAAATCGTTGGCAAAAATGAGGATATCGTCTAGATAGACCACGACATGACGGTATAGAATGTCTCTGAAGATCTCATTGACAAAATGCTGGAAGACAGCTGGAGCATTGCTCAATCCGAAGGGCATGACGAGGTACTCATAATGTCCGTCACGGGTGTTAAAGGCGGTCTTCCACTCGTCACCCTCACGGATCCGGATGAGATTGTATGCACCTCTCAAGTCCAGCTTTGTAAAGATGGTAGCTCCGCTAACTCTGTCAAAGAGCTCAGTAATCAGGGGTAAAGGATAACGGTTCTTGATGGTAATGTCGTTCAAACCTCTGTAGTCGATGCACGGCCGCAGACCACCATCTTTCTTTTTTACAAAAAAGAAGCCTGCGCCGGCTGGAGAAGAAGAAGGTCGAATGAACCCCTTTGCTAGGTTCTCTTTAATGTATTCCTCCATAGAATGCGTCTCAGGCAGAGACAACGGATAAGTTCGGCCTCGAGGTGGAACCTTCCCTGGAACGAGATCAATCGGGCAGTCCCATTCTCTATGAGGAGGAAGGATATCAGCAGAAGCTTTACTGAACACATCCGTGAAATCTTGATATGGAGGAGGTGGAACATCAGACGACCTGGGGGAGGAAGAACAGACAGGCAATACTTTAAACAAACATGTCTCAGCACAGGAGGAACCCCATGCCAGGATTTGCGTAGTCGTCCAATCAATTGTAGGATTGTGAAGACGGAGCCATGGAAGGCCCAGGACCACAGGATGTGTGGCTCTTGGAATCACTAAAAAAGAAATAAATTCAGAATGAAGAACTCCCACTCTCAGACGAACTGGTAGAGTCCTTAGGGAAATAACTGCATCAAAAATCTTGCTGCCATCCACGGCAGTTAAGGAGATGGACGAAGGAAGTCTCTCGGTGGGTAGGGACCACCGTTTAACATAGGCTTCGGTAATAAAGTTCCCAGCTGCTCCGGAATCAAGGAGGGCAATGACGTTCCGATAACGTTGAGCAATTTGGAGCGACACTGGGAGATTACAATCATGAGGAGATGGAGAGGAGATCATTACTCCTAGCCGGCCCTCTCCTGGGCGAGCTAGGGTTTGGAGTTTTCCCGGACATTCGGGACAGACATTGATGGTGTGAGACGGAGCTGCACAGTAAAGACAAAGAGACTTGGAGAGACGTCTTCGGCGCTCAGCAGGAGTTAAGCGGGAACGGCCAATTTGACTTCAAAGACGCATTTTTCTAATTTGCAATAGAGATGATTGACACGGAGATGGGACAGAACCTCTTTAACCCAAAAACGATGTTCCTCTAAATCGTTGGCAAAAATGAGGATATCGTCTAGATAGACCACGACATGACGGTATAGAATGTCTCTGAAGATCTCATTGACAAAATGCTGGAAGACAGCTGGAGCATTGCTCAATCCGAAGGGCATGACGAGGTACTCATAATGTCCGTCACGGGTGTTAAAGGCGGTCTTCCACTCGTCACCCTCACGGATCCGGATGAGATTGTATGCACCTCTCAAGTCCAGCTTTGTAAAGATGGTAGCTCCGCTAACTCTGTCAAAGAGCTCAGTAATCAGGGGTAAAGGATAACGGTTCTTGATGGTAATGTCGTTCAAACCTCTGTAGTCGATGCACGGCCGCAGACCACCATCTTTCTTTTTTACAAAAAAGAAGCCTGCGCCGGCTGGAGAAGAAGAAGGTCGAATGAACCCCTTTGCTAGGTTCTCTTTAATGTATTCCTCCATAGAATGCGTCTCAGGCAGAGACAACGGATAAGTTCGGCCTCGAGGTGGAACCTTCCCTGGAACGAGATCAATCGGGCAGTCCCATTCTCTATGAGGAGGAAGGATATCAGCAGAAGCTTTACTGAACACATCCGTGAAATCTTGATATGGAGGAGGTGGAACATCAGACGACCTGGGGGAGGAAGAACAGACAGGCAATACTTTAAACAAACATGTCTCAGCACAGGAGGAACCCCATGCCAGGATTTGCGTAGTCGTCCAATCAATTGTAGGATTGTGAAGACGGAGCCATGGAAGGCCCAGGACCACAGGATGTGTGGCTCTTGGAATCACTAAAAAAGAAATAAATTCAGAATGAAGAACTCCCACTCTCAGACGAACTGGTAGAGTCCTTAGGGAAATAACTGCATCAAAAATCTTGCTGCCATCCACGGCAGTTAAGGAGATGGACGAAGGAAGTCTCTCGGTGGGTAGGGACCACCGTTTAACATAGGCTTCGGTAATAAAGTTCCCAGCTGCTCCGGAATCAAGGAGGGCAATGACGTTCCGATAACGTTGAGCAATTTGGAGCGACACTGGGAGATTACAATCATGAGGAGATGGAGAGGAGATCATTACTCCTAGCCGGCCCTCTCCTGGGCGAGCTAGGGTTTGGAGTTTTCCCGGACATTCGGGACAGACATTGATGGTGTGAGACGGAGCTGCACAGTAAAGACAAAGAGACTTGGAGAGACGTCTTCGGCGCTCAGCAGGAGTTAAGCGGGAACGGCCAATTTGCATGGGCTCATCTTTAGTTGGTGACAGTTGGCGAGGAGGAGGAGCAGAAGATTTTGGAGCAGATGATCTTCCACGCTCAATTGCTCTCTCTCTGAAACGTAAATCAACTTTCGTGCAGAGTGAGATTAGCTCATCTAACTTAGAAGGTAAGTCTCTGGTAGCTAACTCATCTTTAATACGCTCAGATAAGCCATGCCAGAATGCAGCATACAGGGCCTCGTCGTTCCATGCCAGTTCGGATGCCAGGATCTGGAACTGTATCAGATATTGTCCTACAGTACGTGACCCCTGGCGTAAACGGAGAATCTCGGATGAAGCTGAGGTTACCCGGCCTGGCTCGTCGAAGATGCGCCTGAATGTTGACACGAAGGCAGTGTAGGAAGATAGCAGGGTGTCGGACCTCTCCCATAACGGTGATGCCCAATCAAGGGCTGAGCCACTGAGAAGAGAAATAATGTAGGCAATTTTTGTACGGTCACTGGGAAAATTGCCAGGTTGTAGCTCAAACTGAATCTCACACTGGTTGAGAAATCCCCTGCAGAATCTTGGAGATCCGTCAAATTTTGCTGGCGTTGGAAGATGAAGACGTGGAGCAGAAATGGGTAAGGTGGGTGGGGTTATAGCTGGAGTCACTGTGGTTGACGCACCAGACGCGCCTGATCCACGGAGAGTTGTCTGAATCCCATCCAGCCGAGTAGAGAGATCCTGGAGACAGCGGATGATGTGGCCCTGTGCAGCCTCCTGATGTTCTAGTCGGGCTGCCAGTTCTTGCATCGGCCTGGCCGCTTGATCCTGGTCTCCGGCTGGATTCATTAGGTCAGTGCTTACTGTCACAACTGAGGGCCTGAGCTGACGGGAGGCAGCCTCAGTTGTAGGGGCTGAGATGTACCGGAACCTGGGAGGTTGTATCAGACCCCTGGACATGTAAGTAACATGAATAATAACTGCCCGAAGGCGTGACCACGACAACTTGGATAAAAGTCAATGATGTTTATTATGACAACTCCGCAACACAGCAGCAGTAAAAGAAAACGTAAAAGTCAGCAAAGAATAAATACAGTTCCTGGGTACTACAGGATGGCAGGAGCCACAGGGCACTGGTAGTGTGAGATAGTTCTTATGATCTTCTAGATGGAAAGTCCTTACCAGGCCCGACTGTAGCAATGGAGATGACCCAGGATTGTGCCAGCTGGTGTTCCAGGAAAAGCTGGGTTGCTGAAGATAAAACAGCTGCTGTGGATACTGGCTGGAACCAGACTGTTGTTAGCACGGAGTGGATACTGGCTGGAACCAGTTAAATAATAAATGAACTTGGGAGCGATGAAATATGAACTGAAATGTAGAACTTGAGAGTGGAGAAATAATAATACCGGTGGAGAGTGGTAAAGTGTAGAAAGGACACCGGCCCTTTAAGGGAAGCTGTACTCTGCTGGAAGCTGAGCTGGAAGCAGGTAATGTTGTAGCTGGAAACAGATGAATCCACAATGGATTGGAGAGTCAGGCTACACCGCAGGTGGAATGCTGGTGCGGGTCTCTATGGTGGAAGTCTTGAGACAGGAGCTGGAACCTGGAAGACAATCACAGGAGAGAGACAAACAGGAACTAGGTTTGACAACCAAAGCACTGACGCCTTCCTTGCTCAGGCACAGTGTATTTATACCTGCAGCAAGGAAGGGATTGGCTAGGCAATTATGCAGATTATCAATACTGAGAACAGATTGGTGGAAATGATCAGCTGACAGAATCCAAGATGGCTGCGCCCATGCAGACACTTGGAGGGAAGTTTGGTTTGTAATCCATGTGGTAATGAAAACAGTAATGGCGGCGCCGGCCACCGGAGACAGGAGGCGCCAGGCTGACAGATGCACATCCAACCACGCGGACACAGCGGAGGCCGCGGCTGACGTAATCGCCACTCAGACACTCTGCATGCAGAAGTTCAGGGACGGCGGCGGAGGCCGCGGGAGACGCCATGCCAGGTGTAATATGGCGTTTACTGTGACAGTGTCCCAGAGTGACAGGAGAGGATACAGGAATGTACACATCAGGATAACAGATGGAATCCGGTCCTGGAGCGCTGAGCCAGCCTTAGGAGGCATCTGATGGGTAAGAAATGGCGTCCAGATACCCGGATCGTGACAGCGATGAACCTCGGAGCAAACTTCATAGCGGGCACTCTTAAACGGAGATTGCGGGGAGAGCCATACCCTGTCACCAACTTTGTATTGAGGAGCTGCTCACCGTTTTCTATCCGCAAAGAATTTGTAGCGGCCAGAGATTTTTTTGAGATTAGCATAAACTTTACTCCAGATTTGACTGAAGTGCTGGAGAGTAGAAGCTGCAGCAGGAACATCCTCCGAAGGAGAGATGGGTAATTCTGGGACTCGTGGATGGAATCCATAATTAATGAAGAATGGAGACTCACCAGTGGAAGAGTGATACAGATGGTTATGGGCAAACTCGGCCCAGGGTAACAGTTCCACCCAATCATCCTGCGAAGGAGAAAGATAAACGCGGAGAAAAGTCTCTAAATCTTGATTGACGCGTTCAGTCTGCCCATTGGTTTGTGGAAGGTAAGCAGATGAGAACTTGAGTTTTATTTGTAAAGCTGAACAGAGGGCCCTCCAGAATCTAGCAGTGAACTGTACCCCTCGATCAGAGACTATCTCCCGAGGTAACCCGTGTAGGCGGAAGTGTTCACGAATAAATAGTAAAGCCAACTTGGGAGCCGTTGGTAAACCGGACAACGGAACAAAATGTGCCATTTTAGAAAAGCGGTCAATAATCACCCAGATGGTATTGTAACCCTTGGAGAGGGGTAATTCGGTAACAAAGTCCATGGAAATATGGGTCCAGGGTTTCTTAGGATTGGACAGTGGACGAAGCAACCCCGCAGGAGGCAGACGAAGAGTTTTGTGCTGAGCACATTGAGGACATGAGTTGACATAATCTTGTATATCCTTCTTCATGGTGTCCCACCAATATGACCTTCGTAGAAATTCACACATTTTTTGAACACCAGGATGACCGGAAAACTTGGAGATATGAGCCCACTGCACCAACTTTGGACGAAATTCAACTGGTACAGACATTCTCCCAGGAGGAGGACCCAGAGTAGTGGGAGCTGCTGAAATAGAGACTGGACTGAGAATCAAACTCTTTTCAAAGGAATTCTCCTCATCCGAGGCCGTTAAAGAACGAGACAGAGCATCAGCCTTAGCGTTGAGAGTCCCGGCCCGGTACTTAATAACGAACGAGAATTGAGTGAAAAAGAGCGCCCATCTAGCTTGACGGGAATTCAAGCACTGGGCCGTCTTGATATTCAACAAGTTCTTGTGATCGGTATAGATCGTAATTAGGTGTTTAGCACCTTCCAATAAGTACCTCCATTTTTCTAGGGCAGATTTTATTGCTAAAAGCTCCTGATCTCCAATGGTGTAGTTTCGTTCAGCAGGAGAGAACTTACGAGAATGGAAACCACATGGATGTAACTTCCCATCAGAGAAGTACTGTGAAAGAACGGCACCGATGCCTACTGAAGAAGCATCGATTTCCAAGAAGAATGGTTTAGAAAAATTTGGTTGTTGGAGTACCGGAGCAGACATGAAGGCTGATTTCAACCGGGCAAACGCTACTTCAGCTTCTGAAGACCAGTGACTTGGGTCAGACCCCTTTTTGGTTAGGGCAGTAATAGGTGCAACAATGGTAGAAAATCCCTTTATAAATTTCCGGTAGCAATTTGCAATGCCCAGATATCTTTGTACCGCTTTCAAGGAGAGAGGCTGAGTCCAGTCCCGAATGGCAGTGAATTTCTCCGGATCCATGCGAAGCTCCGTACCTGAGATGACATATCCGAGGAATGGAATTGAAGGGACCTCGAAGACACATTTGGAAATCTTGCCGTAGAGACGATTCCTTCGTAGGCGAAGAAGTACTTCTTTGACCTGTACTCTGTGCTCTGCTAGATTCTTAGAAAATATCAGAATGTCATCCAAGTACACCACTACGCTTTGATATAACATGTCTCGGAAGATTTCATTTACAAATCCCTGAAAAACGGCAGGGGCATTGCTGAGGCCAAACGGCATTACCAGATACTCGTAATGCCCGTCCCTGGTATTAAAGGCCGTCTTCCATTCGTCCCCCTGTCGGATACGCATCAAATTATAGGCTTCTCTTAAGTCGAGCTTAGTGAAAATGTGGGCTCCACGAACCCTATCAAATAGCTCCGTGATTAGCGGTAGAGGGTATTTGTTCTTAACGGTGATATAGTTTAAGCCACGATAATCAATACATGGTCTTAACCCTCCGTCCTTCTTCTTCACGAAAAAGAAACCTGCTCCAGCCGGGGAGGTAGAGGGGCGAATGAATCCTTTCAGCAGATTAGACTTGATGTAGTCCGACATAGCTTGGGTCTCGGGTAATGATAAGGGATATGTGCGTCCCCGAGGTGGCATTCTCCCTGGGATAAGCTCAATGGGACAGTCCCAGGGTCTATGCGGTGGTAACTGATCAGCCGCCTGTTCTGAAAATACGTCTGTGAACTCCCGATAGGCCCCTGGAATAAGCTGCTCATCCGACTTGGAAGATGCATGGAGCGGGTAAACAGGAGTGAGACAATTAGAGTGACAAAACGAACTCCAGGACACTATTTGTGACGACTTCCAGTCGACGTGAGGATTGTGAAATCTAAGCCAAGGTAGACCAAGAACAAGATCGTGAGGCATCTCCGGAATTACTAGGAACTCCAGATGTTCTTGATGCAGAGCTCCGACCTGCAGCTTGATTGGCTCTGTGCGACTTGTAATAAGACCATTAGATATTTTGGTACCATTGATGGCGGTCAACGTAATAGGTCGTTTGACAGACTGTAACTGTAAACCCAGACGCTGAACACAAGAAAGAGAAACAAAGTTCCCTGCAGCCCCAGAGTCCAGCAGGGCTTTAACAGGTTTAGCTATAGACTCAGAAAACAGAGACACAGAGAGTAAACAATCCACTGTCGGAGAAGATTTAGATGTAACCCCTAACTCGACTTCTCCGGAACAAGCTAGGACTGCCCGTTTCCCGGACAGGACTTGCAGTATTTGCTAAAGTGATCCGCGGCTCCACAGTAGAGGCAGAGTTTACTCTCACGACGGCGCTGTCGTTCTTCCGGGGACAGCCGGGATCGATTGATTTGCATGGGTTCATCCGAACTTGGGGTAACTGTTTGCTTAGACGGGAGAGACCGGAATCTGGATCGATCCGACCGACTACGTTCGCCACTTCGTTCCTGCATGCGGAGATCCACCTTAACGCAGAGTGAGATCAACTGTTCTAAGGAATCTGACAGATCCCTAGTGACCAGCTCGTCTTTTAGACGGTCGGAGAGCCTGTTCCAGAAAGCGGCCCGGAGAGCATCATTATTCCAGCGTAGTCCCGAGGCTATGGTCTGGAAGTGAATCACATACTGTCCCACTGAACGGGAGCCTTGACGGACTCGGAGCAGGTCCGAGGAAGCAGCGGTCATTCTGCCGGGCTCGTCAGAAATCCTTAGGAATGACGCGATGAAATTGGTGTAACTGGAAACCAAAGGGTCAGATCGCTCCCACAACGGAGACACCCAATCCAACGCTGAACCTTCAACCAAGGAAATAATGTATGCCACTTTGGCCCGATCTGTGGGGAAGTTGTGTGAGAGAAGTTCAAAATGCACCTCGCATTGATTGAGAAAACCACGGCAATTCTTTGGATTCCCATTATAGCGAGAGGGAGTGGGAAGCTGAAGGCGTGACCTGGTTCCGGACAAGGATTGAACATTACTGGTGGCAACCACTGGAGCGGGTACTGGAACTGGAGCCGGAACTACAGAAGCCAGGGAAGCCTGAATTTGATCCAGCTGGCCGGATAATTCCTGGAGATACTGCATCACCTGGCCCTGTGCCGCCTCCTGACTCTGAACTCGGGAAACTAAGTTTTGGATGGCACTTGATTCTGGGTTCCGATCCCCCGAGTCCATGTGGCCTGAGTATACTGTCACTGACCTGGGTTCGGAGTGTTGAGTACTCGGGGGTTCTTCCAATGATCGGAAGGAGGAACCACAGCTGGGCCGGAGCAGGGATGGCCGGATGTAGGTTTTCCTCATGCAGAACTAGCCGTAGTAACTGGCGTATAATGCTGAATAATTAAATGATGATTTGAGAACGATGGTGAAGCACACAGAAGAATGAAGAACTTGTGAGCGATGCTGAAGAAATGAATGAGGATTTGAGAACGATGGTGAAGCAGACAGAAGAATGAAGAACTTGTGAGCGTTGCTGAAGAAATGAATGAGGATTTGAGAACGATGGTGAAGCACACAGAAGAATGAAGAACTTGTGAGCGTTGCTGAAGAAATGAATGAGGATTTGAGAACGATGGTGAAGCACACTGAAGAATGAAGAATTTGTGAGCGATGTTTGAAGAATGAGAAGCTTGTGAGCGATGTTGAAGAAATGAATGAGGATTTAAGATCAGTGTAACTCTGGAAGTATGGAAGGCATTCCACTTGGAGATATCATGTAATACAGGAAACACAGGAGGTGTCCCCCTAAGAGAAACACTGTAACTCAGAGAATGTCCCATTGAGTGATACACTGTAACGCTGGTAGCACAGTGAATGTTCCACAGAGTGATACACTGTAACGCTGGTAGCACAGTGAATGTTCCACTGAGTGATACTCTGCAAACGCTGGAAGCACAAGGAATGTTCCACTGAGAGATACTCTGCAAACGCTGGAAGCACAAGGAATGTTCCACTGAGAGATACTCTGCAAACGCTGGTACACAGGAGACGTTCAGTTTAGAGAACTCACTGAACGCTGCTAGCACTGGTGATCATAGAAGAGACGATACTCAGGCGCCGGAGCTCTGCACGGCATCTTCCTTTGAACTTCCCGCTCTCTCCCAATTGGCGAAAGGGGCCGAAGACGTCACTCGCCCACCACGCTCCCGTGAACGCCTGGCGCAATGGCGGCGCCCACACCCCGGGAACCCGCCGGAGGCAGCACCAGCAAGACGCAACAACCCGGTGCCCACTGGGGGCGGCGACTGCCGAGAGACCCAGCGCACCCGGAGCGGTAAGCGCTGCAGCCGCAGCGCCGCGAGTGTGACATATAAATTTACTTATTTAACATTTCATTATGTAGTGCAGCAAATCGAGTTGTGCGTTAAAAAAAAATAAAAGTAAATAAATAAAAAATATATATACAGTGAAAGGCTTGCGATGGTGGGGGACAGATGTCCGCTGACCCCGTGTCACAAAACTAGGCGGCACTCCACGGATTTGGTGAAAAAGTTAAATATTTGATGTAAAAAACAACATGAGGGTCCGACGTTTCAACACCGCGGTGGGTGTTTTTTTCAAGGACACATGGTGAAGCAAACAGTGGTTAAACAATTCTTACCTTAAGTACTTTACACACGCCACTGCTACCAAACGAGTGTGGGTGGCGGGAGCGTCTCCGGCGGTCCCGGCGTCCGGCCACCGAAGATGACGCTACCGTCGCCAGGCAACCAGACAACGCTCCGCCCGGCGCGTCCCGAGGGTGCAATGAAGTGTGCAATGCTCAATAACAATAAAGTGCAATGTGCATGTGAACTGTGACAGATACAGATGTGACATATAAATCTCTAAGGGAAACAAAGTAGCGTTTCCAACAACGTGTAAGTGAAAATTAAAACAAGCTGTATCTTGCAAACCCTGGGAATGGACTCAATGAGCACCCTTATGCTACGATCTCTATCTATCTACATCTAATCAAAACCAAAATAAACACCAAAATAAACAATAACGACTGGTTGCAAAACATTATACTGCATCTAATCAAAGCCAAAGTAAACAATGGTGACTGGTTATGGAGCATTATAATAACACATCCAACAACACTGGACTAAGCTCAACATTGTGTATGAGAAAAAAACAATAAAGGCTAGATCCATGATGTTAAATAACAACAAAGTAACATTAAAGAAATATACTCCATGCTACTTTTTCATTAAGTCCATGCGGTGCTACAGTATTCAGCCGGACAATCCATCGTGTTTCACACTGTGACAGTAATTTCTGTCTGTCGCCGCCTCTAGTAGAAATGGGGATATGGTCCACTATTTGATATTTCAAATTAGATAATGGATGTTGGCAAAGTTTGAAATGACGTGCGACTGGCTGGTCGTTGTCCTTCCCCTCAATAGCGGCCTTGATGGCCGATCGATGGAGGGCCATGCGTTCTTTGAAAGTTCTGATGGTCTGTCCGACATACAGTAGCCCGCAAGGGCAGATGATGACATAGATGACGTATTGTGAACTGCACGTGAGGAAATTATGTATAATATATTTCTTGCCGGTCTTTGGGTGTTGGAATGAGGGGCCAGGCATGAGGCAATTGCAAGTAGTGCATGACGGGCATCTGTAACAGCCTTTGCGTGTGGACATGATTGTCTTTGGTGAGACATCTGTATGGACCAACAGGTCACGTAAATTTCGTCCACGCCTATAGCTGGGCATCACTGATTTGTTATGGAAACATGGTAGCATGGTGTCACTTTTGACTATAGGCCAAAGAGCACTGACCGTTCTAGGAATTACTGAACTGGCAGTGGTGTATTCAGTTACCAACGGAATTTTTACAGAGAGTGTTTTTCTAATTTTAGGCTGTAAGAGCGTTGCCCGGGGGCTTTGTCAAAATATCAGATTTCTGTACAATATATATAAATAATCTGAGGGGGCCCCAGAGATATCACTGTACGGGGCTCCAAGATTTCTGTTGCCGGCTCTGGGTATCCTGAACGCCGGGGTCCCGACAGCCGGCATATTGACTGCATCCCAATATCTGTATCAGGTGTATTAAGCTGGCCTACTGAATTTGTGGAACCATGTGTTCTTTATTAAAATGATGTATTTAGGAGGTGCTGCAAAATTCCTTAGCACTGAACACTGTACAAAGTGACTAAGGTTCAGATAAGCCAAAACAAACAATATTAAGCATTAAAACGGGAAACAGTTAGTTTTCCGGCTACTGGGATCCCGGCAGTCAAAATACCAACTCCGGAATCCCGACAGCCAAGGGAAACCCGCGGTCGGAATCCCGACCAGGGCCCATAATCCCCACTCGAGAATTTAGTTCACGCCATGTGTAATCAATCAGCAGCAGCTCTCTGTCATCCTGGCTCCCAGTGGTAGCGGTAGCAGTCATGCACAGCAGCGTGCCAGCGTCCTCCCCCCGCTGGTTGTCACACAGCACAGCATGGTCTCCACCCCTTTCACTGACTAATGGGAAGGGAAGGTTTGTGGGCTGGGGGAAATACTGTGCTGGCAGCGCAGCAGCGGTAATGTGGTGCAGGGGAGGGGTTGGTGCTCCCGGAGGGCAGTGCTCCTTGCTGTCAGTGCTGGGACGCCAGAGCCCTTTCCGATACCATGCTCAACAGGAGTCCCGCCCCCTCTAAATGCACAATCTCCTCCTCAGAGCCGCCGCCACAGCCGGACACACTGGGACTTCAGGAACCAGAGCAACAGTACAGTCAGCAGGTGGCCCCCTGTTTCATCAGCCGACGGCAGGTATGCACCATGGTGGTGGCCTTGGGGTGGCTCAGCCAGGGTCAAATGTGTACATTGGGGGGTAATAATCACCTGCCTCACCCACTCTCTAATCACCCTTCATCTTCTCTGATCTCACACATCAATTGATCACTTATCACATAGCATATGTACAGTATCTGGCTACTGCTGCACATCACCAGGGACCAGGTAACCAGTCTCCTCTACTCTCCTGCACTGCTGTGCGTTAGTCCTTGTAGTTCCACAGCAGGAGGCATCCAGGATGGCAAACTTGCAGCTGACTTCTGCTACCCATTACCTGAGCCTGCAGAACCCGGGTCACTTTGCCTACTGTACTGGTAACTGTTGCTCAAAATTTTGATAGGATACTTGGGAAAATGTATTGGTATATACAGGCCCTCTCCTTTCTTAAACCACCACTGCTCCATCAGTTGCTCCACCAATCATACTGTCATTGGGCGGGTGCAAGGGGAGGAGTTGGGACTGGAAAGGGGTGGAGTCAGGATTAATTGCTAAACTACCCCCCCCCCCCCTCCTAAAACAAAAGTCTAGATCCGCCCCTGGTCCACGCCACCCCCGAGGGGGAATAAATTAGTGTGGCAAATGGAATTCGCCACCGGGCCTGAAACATGAGGAGCGCAGCGAGCCTGCAAGGGGACATGCTGTGCTCGCCATCGGGGTCCCGCCTGTCGGGATTCCTGCGTTGGTCTTATGACTGCCGGGAACCCATGCTGCATCCATTAAAACATAAAGCAAGAAAAAAAAGTTTTAAAGCAAGTTTATTATTCAACCAGAGTTCTTCTCTCTTCAATGCAGATTAATAGTATATAATAAGTTACAAAAACAAAACTGGAAATGAGACTTAATGGGTGATCAAAAGCTGTCACGTCAGGGTGACTTCCGCTATCATTCCCGGGCCAGTTACTATGTAGTTGGTCAGGTAGCCGGTCTGCTCACAGAATTATTGAAATACTAGTAATACAGTATAGATCCGTGTCACCCCAGTCCTGCTGTAGACTGCAGTAATACTTACCCTGTCCCCACACTGGGTGTAGTATGGTATGCCGGCGGTGGGGCTCCCGGCGACCAGCATACCGGCGCCGGGAGCCCGACCGCCGGCATACCGACAGTGTGGCTAGCGCAAATGAGCCCCTTGCGGGCTCGCTGTGCTCGCCACGCTGCGCTCGCCATGCTGCGCTCGCCACGCTGTGGGCACGGTGGCGCGCTACATGCGCCACACTATTTTATTCTCCCTCCAGGGGGGTCGTGGAACCCCACAAGGGAGAATAAGTGTCGGTATGCCGGCTGTCGGGATCCCGGCGCCGGTATACTGTGCACCGGGATCCCGACAACCGGCATACTGAAGACCACCCCCCACACTGCAGGTTTCTCTTCTCCAATTCTGGGGGTCTTTCAAATAGCAACCCGCAGTGCAGTTTGCGCGTACATACACATTGCGGTCGCAGCCCCGATGGATGTGACCACAATGTGATTGACAGGTGATGGTATTGCGTGGGCGGGGTTATGACATTGTGGGGGTGGCATTGGAAAAATGGGGGCAAGCTGGGCCTTTTTTTTTTTCGGGGTGGCTGCGTGACATCACACGCAGCTGCTCCAAAAAAAATGTACGCTGACCACCTGACAGCGCAACCAGGCTGCACTGCCAGGGAACAACCTTAGTTTCGATGCGTCCGTAATTAGAATACACGTGCTGGGTGGCCTTGCCCTGTGCTGAGCGGCCCTCAGCATGTGCAGAGATGAACGCAGATCTGGCTGCGAACCCCCCTGTCTCCATCACCTCTGTGCCAGCTAGAGGCATCACCGGGTGTGGTGACACCCAGTGCACACCCTCGCAGCAAAAGGGGGCATGTCCATAAGTAAAGGGGGTGTGGTCTCATTGGATCGTCACTCCGGGGGGCGTGCCCAGCATCTCCGGAGATACTGGGCGTCCCCCGGAGACTGTCTCCCAGCGCTGTCGGCTCCTCTTCTATGACAGGAGCCGGGTGCTGTAGCAGACTTTCACACTGCAGCGCCTGGCTCCTGTCACTGCGGAGGAGCCCACATTAAATTAAATGTAAGCTAAACATATTTTTACACTGGCTGAACACCCGGGCTTTGCTACGGAATTTCAAGAATAATGCCAATCTTTGTCAGGCCGCGCCTCTGGGCTTCCCCAGATTGATGCTGTCCAAATGCTGGTGCTGAGGAGAATGCCGGCGGCGGGGATGCAGAGCAGGGAGAGCGCCTCTCCATCCTGGCGCCTACCTGCTCTGCATCCCTTTGCTGAGCAGGTTGCGCCGACACTGCCGGTATACAAAATCAAAAGCTTATCTGAGATCCTCATAAAAACATCAGCTATAGGTCTGGTCCCAAGGTAATACATAGCCAGTAAATCAATAGAAGGTAGTGGGGGTCATTCCGAGTTGATCGCAAGCTGCCATTCGCTGCGTAGCGATCAGTGAAAAAAAATGGCTAATCTGTGCATGCGTATGCACCGCAATGCGCACGCACGTCGTACGGGTACGAAGACCTTTGTGGTTTTGCACTGGTTCTAGCGACGATTCCAATCGCACAGCCGAACGCAAGAAGATTGACAGGAAGTGGGAGTTTCTGGGTGTCAACTGACCGTTTTCTGGGAGTGTTTGGAAAAACGCAGGCGTGACCGGGCTTTTGCTGGGCGGGTATCTAACATCATTCACTCATCACAGCAATCATCGCACAGGATAAGTAACTACAGGGCTGGTCTTGTTTTGCACAAAATGTGTTTGCAGGCGCTCTGCTGCACAGGCGTTCGCACTCCTGCAAAGCAAAAATACACTCCCCCATGGGCAGCGACTATGCGTTTGCACGGCTGCTAAAAACTGCTAGCGAGCGATCAACTCAGAATGACCCCCAATGAGCGGTAGGTCCCAGGTCTACAGATTAAAAAAAAAAAAATGTTGCTTGTACAAGTATTTTTGTTGGGGTAAGTGTTTACCAGGTATGCACACTGGAGGGGGGGGGGGATATTCAATTACCCGCAAATACTGTCAGGTGCAAAGTATAGCCGGGGGGGCTATCTAATTAGCCCGATAAGCTGGTACATGCCGCGGTTTATCAGGGATTTTGTTTTGCCTGGTACCTTGATAACAGCCCCGTTTTCATCCGCTATTTTAACAGACAAGCTAATTGAATAGCCCGAACGCAAAACCCGAAGAAACATCGGGGTTTTTTACACCCGATGTCTCTTCGGGGCTAAATGAATATCCCCCTGGGCCTGATTCAGATGTGTTTGGAGAGTGCGATGCAGCAGCAATGCACAGATATGGAGGCGTATGGTATAATTTGAGATCTAGTGCTCCATCTGAGGAAGCAACATCGGATCACCTGTAACACCACTGACTGGATGAGTGAACCATGAGGTCATACAAACTGCCACGCAGCCCCTGCCAAGAGGACAGGAATTCTTTGTCTAAAGACGGAGATCCTGGCTTCGGCACTCCGACAAAATGGAGGCGACATGCCTACGTTTTGGGACACAGTGCCAGCATCCCCCCCTCCCTGCCCCCAACCGGCTGCAGACTGCCAATCACTTGACATCTGCAGTCGTTCTGCTCCCCATGACACAGGACCTGTACTTCACATGTGCATTACAGGTCCTACACATACACATAGTACTGAACATCAGTACTGTACAACAGGTGCCACAATAATGTCAGGACCTGGATCAGGCACAGTGTGGATGTGACTTTTATACAGTACATTCTTTTTTGCAGATTTACTCCTGGTTGTTCAGATTAGTTGGATGACGCTCATGGGGGATCATTCCAAGTTGATCGCTCGCTGCCAATTTTCGCAGCGCAGCAATCAGGTTAAAAAATGGCAAAACGCAGGCGCATCATACGGGTACAAAGAGGATCGATGCTGGGCGATGGATGTAGCGAAGATTCCATTCGCACAGCCGAACGCAAGGTGATTGACAGAGGGTTTTCTGGGAGTATTTGGAAAAACGCAGACGTGTCCAGGCGTTTGCAGGGCGGGTGTCTGACGTCAATTTCCGGCACTAAAAAGACTGAAGTGATCGCAAGGGCTGATTAAGTCCAGAGCTACTCTGAAACTGCACAAAATGTTTTTGCTGTGCTCGTTTGCACATGCGTTCACACATTTGCAAAGCGAAAATACACTCCCCCGTGGGTGGCGACAATGCGTTTGCACGGCTGCTTAAAGAAGCTAGCAAGCGATTAACTCGGAATGACCCCCATGGACTCCAATTTTTAAACAGTGTCACACATTCTCAGTTGGACTGAGATCTGGGGGTATAATTAATAGGCATCGATTTTTGGATTTTCTTGTAGTTTTCCATTGCAAACTCAGAGATGTAGTAAAGGCAAATCTGACGGGAAATCGCAAGAAAAACATGACTTTAGACAGCAATATTTACTCTGGATTTTTCCTCACAGCTCCTGAGGCTGCGAGAAAGAATCCTTGTTACACGCGGACCTAATTGAATAGGTCCGGGCTAATTGGATATGCACCATAATGATTGTATTGAGGACAGAAAGCTAAATTTTTGTCTCATCTGACTGCAAACTGTTATCTCACGTTTTAGCTGGGTCACTGGGTGATGTCAGGGCTGTCTTAACAGCGGTGTAGGCCCCTGGGCTCAGCAATGCACTGGGCCCCTTACCCATCCACCAGCGGTAGGGGTGGGGGTGCAATCAGCGGCAGCTGTGATATCTGGCGGGTGGTAGGTGGTGACCTATCTTCCGCTCAGCATGCAGGACCTAGGCGGTAATTTCTGCTAATTACTCCTTTACTGGACAGATGGTGGGAGATGGGGCAGGAGGGAGACCACTAAACTGGAAGCGGGCATTGGGATAAATGAAGGGGCCCTGGTACATGACTTCCAGGGTGGTAGGGGTGTTTAATACATAGGGGAGGGATGGATAGTGAAGTGGACTTAATATTCATCATTTTCCAGTGGGAGGGCAGCTTGCTTGACTGCAGATATCTTAAGTCAAGTTAGATTTGAATGGGATAAAAAACTAGAGTCACACCTTTCAGGAGGTACTGGGGACTTGGGGATCAGAGTATAGGAGCCAGAGCAATCCACTAATGAAAATATAAAACTGCATATTAGGCGTGTGGAGCTGGAGTAGGGACCAGCTGCTTGAAGGCTGGTATCTCTGGTTCTGGGCAAAAAAGAGACAAGTTGCCAGTGTCCTCCGAAAGGGGAGAGTCCCAGCTTGTGAAGTATACCCTCAGAAAACTCTAAGTGAGACAGAACTCGAGATATCTGGCTGGGAAGAGCAATTCACAGGCTTGAATGGGGACCACTACTTTGAAGTCGGATATCTCCAGGTCCCCAGGGCCGATTTTCAAAAATCTGGTACCCATGGAAAGAGGGGATCCTCAGCTATCAGCCTAGGGCCCTTATACTCCTGGGTCCCTTGGGCAAGTGCCCATTGAGCCCATATGAAAAGACTGCCCTGGGTGATGTTTTCTGGCATACTTTTGCAACACTTGTGTAATTCACTGTATATATAAGTGACCTCAAGTAAGACATGTAAGGCAGCACTCATGTAATAGATGTACAAATTATGTTTATTATGATAAAGAGGAACACAGCCCGTCGTCCATTTCTGTCACTTCTGTGACCTTCCTAAGTGGCACCCACTCTGCCTAAGGATTTAAGCCTATATTTTTAGTCTGATCAGGACCTGCGACAGGGGGGTCAAAGGGGACACCTGTACCGGGCCCCATGGCTTAGAGGGGCCCCGAGGATCAGGTGCATTAAAAACGGGGCTGCAGCGACCATGGGACCAAGCCGCGGAGAGAGATGCTTACTCCGAGCTTGACCTCCTGACTGCACACAACAGAACGTGACGAGGCTGAAGTTAGCTTTACTTCAGCCTCGTCAGAATGAGACACCTTCTGCATACTATCAGCAGAATCTGTGATTTCAAAGAGATATCCTCCACTCTGGTTAGGCCCTGCAGAGAGATACCTGCTCCGAGCCTGACCTTCTGACTTCAAAGCAACAGTACGGGACACCGTGACCAACTTATCAGCAGCAGCTGTGATCACAGAGAACGGCTTGATAATACCAGAAACGCGATCAGTGCTTGGGCAAGCGTTTTGTTTTTTTTGCTGGCAATTAGTTGCAAGGTAAACCCAGAGGCTAATTGAGTACCCTACTAATGTGTTAAGGGCAGTACACACAGGGAGAGATGTGTGCTGAGCGATCTGTCACATACCGCTCAGTACACATCTCTCCCCCACTCAGTACACAGCGCGATGTGTGCTGAGCGAGGGAAGGGGGGGGGGGGGGGGGCACTCATTTCACCTAGTGGGTGAAATGAGTGACCTACTAGATTGTGCCTGTATGCAGGCCAATCTAGCACCAGCGATAGCCACACGCGGGGTCGTGCATCGCTATCGCTGTGGGGTATACACACGAGAGATCCATGCTTAAAATCTAAGCAATCTAGATTTTAAGATAAAGAATTTAATAGGGAGTGTGTGAACACTCCCACTCCTGGCGCACCTTAATTAAATGAATAATAAAAAAAGCTGAACAACAGCTGCAAGCACTAGGGGACTGCTAGTTCCCCCAAAGGCAGAGATAGAAAATATATACGAGTGCTGCGCTTGAAGTGAGCTTGGTTAATTGCTACTTGGTGAAAATATAAATATAAAGGTGTCTGCTCCAATCAATCAACAGCTCACACGGAACTTGCTAATAAACAAATTTAATAATACACATAAAAATAAAATAAAATGAAATAAAATAAAAGACAATTATAAAAACAAATGTTTAAAACTAGCTCAAGCACACTGATACATTTGCTGTATGGATCACTGAAATGAAAGTTTGTAAATAGTGTCACTTTAATGTTGCCACAAAGGACCTGATTGTGGTCTCTTTGTATCAATAGGGACTGGTAAGTAGCAGTTCGTACAGCCTGTTGGAGAATAAATGAAACAAACTCTTGTGCCTCTAGGCTACTGGCGTCCCAGTGCAGAGGAGAGGCCGCTGATTATAATTACCCGTCCTGCGGGAATTGTAGTGATGCGGCACAAGAGGTACCGGAGCAGCTGCCGTGCGTCTGCCGTTGGCACTAGCAAAGTGCAGATGGTAAGATCTAGGCAAGCCGGTCGTAATGCTGCAGTAATACGCTGGGCTGGCGTTCCGGTTGGAAATTCTCCACGGCTGATCGAGCAGATTCAAGGAGCACCACTGCGGGTGAGAATGACTGGCAACACTCAGTGCGTCCGTGAGCAATGTGAAGGAGTGACGTCAACGCGTTTCGTCCCGTATCCCGGGACTTCCTCAAGACGAAACGCGTTGACGTCACTCCTTCACATTGCTCACGGACGCACTGAGTGTTGCCAGTCATTCTCACCCACAGTGGTGCTCCTTGAATCTGCTCGATCAGCCGTGGAGAATTTCCAACCGGAACGCCAGCCCAGCGTATTACTGCAGCATTACGACCGGCTTGCCTAGATCTTACCATCTGCACTTTGCTAGTGCCAACGGCAGACGCACGGCAGCTGCTCCGGTACCTCTTGTGCCGCATCACTACAATTCCCGCAGGACGGGTAATTATAATCAGCGGCCTCTCCTCTGCACTGGGACGCCAGTAGCCTAGAGGCACAAGAGTTTGTTTCATTTATTCTCCAACAGGCTGTACGAACTGCTACTTACCAGTCCCTATTGATACAAAGAGACCACAATCAGGTCCTTTGTGGCAACATTAAAGTGACACTATTTACAAACTTTCATTTCAGTGATCCATACAGCAAATGTATCAGTGTGCTTGAGCTAGTTTTAAACATTTGTTTTTATAATTGTCTTTTATTTTATTTCATTTTATTTTATTTTTATGTGTATTATTAAATTTGTTTATTAGCAAGTTCCGTGTGAGCTGTTGATTGATTGGAGCAGACACCTTTATATTTATATTTTCACCAAGTAGCAATTAACCAAGCTCACTTCAAGCGCAGCACTCGTATATATTTTCTATCTAGATTTTAAGAACAGATCTCTCTGTGTGTACCCCCCTTTAGTAGTTTGGACTCTGATCTTCAGGTGCTTTTTAAAGTACTGTAAACCTGACAACCTGCAAAGTTAGACACAATTGCAGGTGGTGCAGAGTCCGTCTCATCTCCATATGCATCTGAGGAGTACCTGGGCTGTAACTGGACATGCTCACGTTCTGTAAGGGTGTGTCAGTGGGGTTCACTATGTTTTGTCAGCATTAATGTCAACATTTATCATGTTGAAATCCAGCAAGTTAACAATGATGAAATGTCGTTATTCTCAGAATGCGTGGCAAAATAGTGAGTCCCGACGGTGCGTTGATCACTTACCTCCCTTCAGCTCCAGCAGCGCAGCAGTGTCTTCCGGATTCGGTGCTGTCAGGTTATTCAGAGTTTCAGCTGTGTCATCTGATGAAGCTGTTTTGGCGGTGAGTACACTAAAGTCCTATCCCTAAACCTAACTCCAACCCTATAACCTCCCCCCACAGCTTAGCCTGAGCCCCCCCCCCCCCCCCCCCCCCCCGCAGCCTATCCTGAACCCTTCCCCCACTGCAGCCTAGCCTTAACCCTAACCCTAACCATTCTGCAGAATGTTGGCATTACACATGTTGACATTTCACAATTTGCTGATATCGATATACAGTATGTTGATATCATTACTGTTGACATTCTGGTGTCAACATTATGACTTTCAACATTTTGAATGTCAACATGGTTACTGCATCCAGTGCAACTGCGGTCTATGCAGAGTTGGACATCTGCACACCTATGCCTATTTGGCTGGTGCATGATAGCACTGATGATGATGAGTGGTGTACAAAGCATACAAACGCATACAAGCAGGAAGCAGGTGCACCACATAGATGCATACAATTCTGCAAATGGGCAAATGTATCAATGTATTCCTATACCTACAATGCAGGAGTATCTATTGATGATTTCCATTCAACTCCATTCAGTATCAGTCCCGGTAACTGCCGCTGCAGCAAGATTATTTGCATATTACACTGCAGTCTCTATAAGCAACCACAGGAATATTATTTCTAGCCTGTCAAGTAGAACATTCAGTATATTGTGCACTGAGAGTTGGTTGCTAGCATTGCATTGACATACCTGCCAACATTACCAATTGCTATACTGAAATCACATAAGTCACGACGCAATCCTTCAAAAATCATGTTCAGATCCTGCTGAACTTATTTCCCAACAGCTCATGCCCCCACTAAGTGCTGAATTTGGGACTGGTGTCATGGATACCCGTAGGGTAGTATTTGGATGGAATCACAGCAACCAATGAGAGAATTGCTTCCATTGTCTTACCTGCTCTAGAGCAGTGGTTCTCAACTCCAGTCCTCAAGTACCCCGAACAAGTCAGATCTTCTAGATTTTGCTGACATGCACATATTGATTTATTTTGCTAGGTCCAATAGTTCTCCCACCTGTTTCCATATACAAAAATCTAGAAAACATGACCTGTTGGGGTTACTTGTTGACTAGACTTGCGGATAATTGCTAATTAGTTACTGTGATTTATGGGCTGATTCAGAGGTTGAACACTACTGTATTTAGAGTTTTACACAAATGGCAGATTTTTCTTTTTCCTGGGCATGCCTCCCGCAGCTTTTGCGTAATGTCACATAGCCGCTGAGTGATTACCGTCTATGACACAGGCCTTTTGTGCAAAGTTGCACCAAGATGCAATATCAGTATACGGTGTCTTGGTAAATGTAATCCAACATGTAAACAGTTACGAACAGACAACAATGTTTGTAAACTCTAAAAGGCTTGTTACACTAAACTTTGACCTTGTATCGTTTAAGCACATATCAGTTTATCCTAAATGACCTCTGTTTATGATTTAATGAAGTCATATAAGTCACACAATCCACAACTTGATCCTTCTATCCTTCAGACATTGACATGTGGTGTAATGGAGGGCTGTTTGTTCTGAATTTACTGTAAGAACTAAGAACGTATGCAGAATTAAATGAATGGGGGAGTTTAGCACATATTTATATTGTTATATTTAATATACTGTATTATATTTTATTTGTATATTAATGCCAGCAAGAATATTTAGTCATTAAAGATTTACTCAAATTGGGTTTCATAAATACTGTATATACAGTGAATCTCACTCAACGCTGTGTCCCCTCTTCAAAAGAATTCTCCTGCGCAGGGCAATTACACACACAAAACAACACAAACAAACAAAATACAATAGTGTGGTATTGTTAGACAGAGGATCACTCTGTGGGCTGTCTCCATTCCCAGCACTAGAGGTAGCTTCCCTGCTCTAGTGTTTTCCCTCCTAGTGCCAGCTCAGTGCAGGAGGAGGTGCTTAGTGCACAGTCTGAGAGTTCTTACTGGGAGAGACAACTGCACTGACGTGTAGTTTATGCTCTACTGCTGTCTGTCCGCAGCCATACCCTGAGTGTACTGAGACGCTGTGTTACCGCTGTACTGCTTCACATGTATGCTGTGAGTTCCTGCTGCTGCAGAACATCTTCTATATGCTACAACCTGTTATCTCTGTTATATGAATAAATAAATCACCCTGGTTAAGTGCCGTTGTGTGGACTAACATCCCTATCCAACAGCGCAACACTCTGCCAACAGGTTATGGGCCCAGGACCCCAAGTCGAAAAGGCATTCTAAAGCAGAGGTACATAAGAAATAAAAGTGCAGCTGATTAAAGAAGGAGCACTTTTATTAAATATAGAGAAGAATGTACACTACAGGAACAGCGTGAACTTTACAAAGCTAAAAGGCTCAGAGAATTACACAACGTGGAAATTCGCAATGGAGATGTAGCTTAAGCAGGAAAAGTTGTGGAAAGTCACAATTGAGCCAGGAGCAGACCCAAACCCAGTTGAAGTGGATAGAGCCAGTGGGACGATAAGCTTGGCCATGGAACAACACGTCTACTCCATTATCAACGGGAAAGTGTCAGCCAAAGACATGTGGGCAGCTCTGCAAATGGCGTATGAGGACAGAGGTCTGCTGAGAAGAATAAACTTGAGGCGTATGCTGTACGGGACAAAGTTAAGTGCCTGTAAAGACATGAAAGCTTATATTGATAAAATACTGTCAATAGCTCAGCAGTTGGCATCCGTGGGGGCACAGGTGGATGACAAGGAAGTGGCAGTGGCGATGTTACAAAATCTGACACCAGAATTTGATTTCCTGGTAGTAGCTTTGGGATCTAACGATGCCAAGCTGACAACAGAAATTGAAAGAGCTGCTGCAGTTCCAAGAACGTATTCCTGTCGAGACACATGCTGAGGGTTCTACCCTATTCACAAAAGGTACTAAGTCCAGAAAGCTCAAGATCAAGTGCTTTATATTTCACAAGGTGGGGCACAAGGCCTCAGATTGCATACTGATAAATTGCAGTGGTACGCAGAAGAAGCGTGACAAACCAAATGAGTCAGCATTGAATGTATCAGATAGTCTCAAGAAGGATTGCTGATACATGGGGGCCACCAGGCATTTCAGTTGTAATCAGGAATGGTTCAATTCACTGACAGCATGTGAACCCATTACAGTAAAAGGGATTGGAGACAAAGCCCTTACTGCTTTGAAATTTGGGACAATCACAGTGCGTCTAAGAATTAAAGGTGAAACAGTTATTACAGACATCCAAGACGTCCTGTTCGTGCCAGATTTGGAAAGCAATCTCACTGCTATAAGCGTCCTGGAGAATAAGGGTTACAGAGTCCAGTTTGCAATGGGTACATATATGGTGCAAAATGAGATTGACAACTTCACTCTTCTTAAGAAAGTACATGTGTGTCATTCTTGTGGCGTCATCAATGAGAGTCATGAAATACCTGTAGCCACTGATTGATTCTTCCTCCATTGGACCACACACGTCTGTGTACACTAGAGCTAACGGTGTCTCTGCTGACTGTGGAAATGGGTTGCGAGTTTGCTTGCCTTTTATGCAGCTCTCACACATGGATCTTTCAGCATTGCTCATGGTGCTTCCTGTTATCATTCTATCTAGCAGTTTCTGGACGTTGTCATAACCCAGATGACCCAAATGTTTGTGCCACAGCTCCATTGACTGTTTTTCCTCAGTAGCCATCATTGCAGTACACTCCTCAGTGTCCAGGACATATAGTTGGTTGCACCAGGTTGCTGAAGCAATAACAGTCCCTCCTTTATTATGCACCATACATGCCCTTCTTAAATTGGAGTTTGTAGCCTCTCTTCTCTAGGACGCCTATAGCAATGAGATTACTTCCTAAATCAGGCACGTACAACACATCTTGGATATCTGTAACAACCGTCTCACCTCCAATTCTTAAGCGTACTGTGATTGTCCCAGCTTGTAATGCAGTAAGGCCTTATTTCCAATCCTTGTAACTGTAGTGGGAACAAACGGTGTTAAACAATTGAACCAATGCTTATTGCAACTGAAATGTCTAGTGGCCCCCGAGTCTATGTACCAGCAATCCTTCCTGTGACTGTCTGCTACATTCATTGCTGACTCATTTGGCTTGTCACGCTGCTTCTGCGCACCACTGGAATTTCTCATTCTGCAATCTGAAGCTTTATGTCCTATCTTGTGACATACAAAATACTTGAATTTGTGCTTTCTGGACTTTGTGCCCTTTGTGATCAAGGCGAACCCTCAGCTATGGTCTCGACAGGAATACGTTCTTGGAACTCAGTTTAGTGTAATTGAACTCTAACACAACCAAAAAAAACAGATTATGTCGTCAGATTCTGTAACATAACCATTGCGACTTCTTCCTCATCCTTCCTGTGCCCCCACAGATGCCAACTGCCGAGCCATCAACAATAACTTATCAATGTAATCGTTCATGTCCTTGCAGGCACTCAGTTTCATTCCATATAGCATGCATCTTAAACTTATCCTTCTCATTAGACCTTTATCTTAATATGCATTTTGCAGGACTGTCCACATGTCCTTAGCTGACACTTTCCCACTGACTATTGAATAGACATGCTGCTCCACAGCTAAACCTATCGTCCCAATGGCTCTGTTTATGTCATCTGGGTTTGGATCTGCTCCCGGGTTTAAAGTAACCTTCCACAACTTTTCCCACATAAGCTGCATCTCCAAGGCAAACTTCCATGTAGCATATTTCTCTGAACCTTGCAGCTTAGCAAAGCTCATGCTGTGTCCTGTATTATACATCCTTTCTGCTCTTGTATAAAATGTCACTTTAAACTGTGTCACTGTCATTATTCAACAGCACTCAGGGGGTTAATCTTCATGTACACATGGGTCTGGGCTTGGGACTGGGCCCATAACCTGTTGGCAGAGTGTACTGGGCTATCTGGTGCAGTGACGTCACTCTACACACTTAGCTGACTTAAACAGTAATGTAGGTTTATTTAGTGAACAGAGGTGACTCAGATAAAACACTGATAGCGGTAATCAGGAGCCCATATATCACACAAGGTAACAGAATTAGGTAGTGGTACTTATCAGGAGATGTCTGTGGTGGTAAAGCATGGAGGACTGCACAGCCGTGCAGTCTGACTCCCACTGTAGAGAAGATGATGCATGTACTGGAAACGCTGTGAGTCCCTGTAGCTGAGATCTGCTCCCAGTCTCAGCTCTGCACACTTGTAGACCAGGACTCTATCTCTCAGTGTCTGTGTGTTTTTCACACTCTCCTCACTCTATCTGAGATGGAGGAACAGGAACTTACATCATATGACTCCGCCTCCCAGTGACTCCTGGCACTAGTGGTCTAACGCTAGAGGATGCTCCCATAGACTGGTACACAGAAGGAGACAGGTACAGAGCGCACTATTGGGGTCATTCCGAGTTGATCGCTAGCTGCCGTTGTTCGCAGCGCAGCGATCAGGCTAAAAATCTGCATTTCTGCGCAAGCATATGCCCCGCAATGCGCACGCGCAATGTACGGGTACAAAGGCTTTTGTGATTGTGCACAGGTTCTAACGAAGTTTTCAGTCGCACTGGTGGCCGCAAGAAGATTGACAGGAAGGGGGCGTTTCTGGGTGTCAAATTACCGTTTTCAGGGAATGTTTGCAAAAATGCAGGTGTGGCTGGGCGTTCGCTGGGCGGGTGTATGACGTCAAATCCGGACACGAATAGGCTGAAGTGATCGCAAGCGCTAAGTAGGTTCAGAGCTACTCAGAAACTGCAAACTGTTTTTGCAGAGCTCGGCTGCACATGCATTCACACTTCTGCTAAGTTAAAATACACTCCCCAGTGGGTGGCGGCATAGCGTTTTCACGGCTGCTAAAACTAGCCAGCGAGCGAACAACTCGGAATGAGGGACCATATCCTAACAATGACAACATCCAGAAACTACTCAATGGAATGGCAACTGGAATCACTGTGAGTAATACTGAGAAACATGTGTGTGAGAGTTGTATAAAAGGAAAGCAGACTCGCACCCCATTTCCTAAGTCTACTAGTGGAGCGGAAATACCAGTAGCCCTTATGCATACTGACATATGTGGCCCGATGGAGATGGAATCAATGAGTGGTTACACGTATTTTATAACATTTATTGATGATGCCACAAGGATGACACATGTTTATTTCATGAAAGCTAAAAGTTAAGCTGTTAATAAAATTGTGGAATACAAGAACCTGGTGGAGACTCAGACGGGTCTGAAATTAAAAGTCTTGAGATCCCACAATGGTGGAGAGTATGACAACAGAGTTTTAGCACAGTTTCTGAAGAAATATGGCATACAGCATCAACTAACAATTGCTTACATGCCAGAACAAAATGGTGTGAGTGAGCGTGCAAATCGTACAATTGTTGAAAGAGCACGGATTATGTTGAGTGACGCAGGCCTGGAGAAAAGCTTGTGGGCATAGCCGTAAAAGGTAAAACGCCACTGGATTCCTTGTCCAAGAAAAAGCCAGCTGTCAATCATCTCCATGTTTTTAGGCTGTAAAGCTTATGAACATATACCTAAGGAGAAAAGATGGAAATTAGATCCAAAGTCAGTGGAATGTATTATGCTAGGATACTGTGAAGAAAGCGAAGGATACAGGCTTTTGGACATTACAAACAAACGTCTTCTAAAGTCTAGAGATGTAGTGTTCCATGAGATAGCACCAATCACTGGAACAGTGCAACAAGAATCACAGCAACATTATATATCACTGGATGTACAGGCAGCGGAAAGCGTGTCTGAACCTGAAAGAGTTAATGTGGATACCCAATCAGGAAACAGAAGTTCCGTGAGAAGAAATAAAGGTGTTCCATCGAAAAGATACAGTGAGGAATATGCAAATATAGTTTACTGTGAACCCAAAAATATACAGGAAGCAAAATCAAGTAGCGACTGGAAAGAATGGAAGTCAGCAATAGATACAGAGCTGTCAGCTCTGGATGATAACAGTACATGGACTGTAGTTGACAGGCCGAATAACCGTAAGACAATCCAGAAAAAGTGGGTCTTTTTCAGAAAGTTGAATGCAGACTGGACTATTGCTCATTATAAAGCCCGCCGTGTTGCTAAAGGATACACACAAAAATCCAGGATCGACTACGGAGAGATCTTTTCGCCTGTTGCAAGGTACAGCACCTTGAGGTTAGTTATTGCCATTGATACACTTCCTGATTTATTGTTATACCAGTTAGACTTTGATTCTGCATTCCTAAATGGAGAGTTAATTGAGATTGATATGGAACCACCTGAACATTATGATGAGAATATGTTCCAAGAGGGAACAGTTTACCTCTTAAAGAAATCTTTGTACGGCCTAAAGCAAAGTGGTTGTTGTTGGTATGTAAAGCTGGATGCTGTGCTGCTAGAGATGAATTTTGTTAGGTCAGAAACTGATCACTGCTTATATCACAAAACTATAGAAGAAAAGCGGTTCATCATAGTTGTGTATGTGGATTATCTCTTCCTAGCAGGTCAAGAAGAGCATATTACTGATGTAAAACAGCAGCTGAAACAAAGATTCAAGCTAAAGGATTTAGACCCTGATTCAGGCATGAGAATTGTACAAAACTTAAAAGATTGGACTGTTACAATTGATCAACAGACATATATTGAAGCAATACTTCGCAAGTATGGAATGTCTGATGCTAAACCAGTGAGCACTCCTATTGACAAAAGCATAAAGATGGTAAAGGACATGTCACCAACCAGCCAGGAGGAGATAGAGGAAATGAGAGCAGTTCCTTATCAAAATGCTGTTGGTAGCTTGATGTATACAAGTATTGGGACTCGCCCCGACATCACACATGCAGTGAGCCAGGCAAGCCAGTTTGCAAGTAAGCCTGGGAGGCAACACTGGATTGCAGTCAAAAGAATCTTAAGGTACTCTCTAGACTTTAGAAGACATTTGTAATGTCCCAAAGCCTGTATCCTTTAAAGTATCCTACCATAATATATTCCACTGACTTTGGATCTAATTTCTATCTTTTCTCCTTAGGTATATGTGCATAAGCTTTACAGCCAAAGACACGGAGATGATTGACAGCTGGCTTTTTCTTGGACCATGCCTCCAGTGGTGTTTTACCTTTTACGGCTACTGTGGGTGAACGGTTTTTAAGATATACTGCAGTAGAGCAATTTAAACATGCATGGTATAGACTTAAGGATATCCTTACAAAGAAATAAGGATCAAATAAGTGGAAAAAATCATAGGGACAAATCTCCCAGCGATTGAGGATATATATCGGGCAAGGGTACTAAGCGGGCGGAAAGGATCATCGGTGATCACTCCCACCCCGCTCATGACATGTTCAGAGTCTGCCGTCAGGGAGGCGGTACGGCTTGCAACTGGTTAGAACCACCAGACACAGGAAAAGTTTTTCCCCCCAAGCAATTACCCTAATAAATCCGATGGGCGCCTAGCCCATTCCATTTGCAATTGAATCTGGCACATGTATCTACAAACCTATCATGCTGCTCTTCCCCATGTGTGTTTTGTCTTGTTATGTATGTACTGTATACTATCTTAGAGCAGTGGCTATTGGAAACAAATTCCTTGTGTATTGTGTATTGTGCACTGATATACTTGGCAATAAAGTGATTCTGATTCTGAGATAAAAATATGGTAGAAAAAAGGGGCAGACTAGATAGCCCATGTTATTCTTATCTGCCGTCAAATTCTATGTTTCTATGTTACTGTACTTAAAGTTACAAGTTCATTAAGTTGGTGTTTACAAAGTCAAAAGGTATGACTTTGGAAGTTTTCTGTGATGCCAGTTGGGGATCATATGAGGATGACCATCGTTCAACACGGGATACTTGTTCATTTTGGCAGATGCAGCCGTCAGCTGGGCGAGCAGAAAGCAACCCACTGTTGCCCTATCCACCACTGAGGCGGAGTGTGTGACACTTACAGAAACTGCAAAAGAAGCATTATGGATAAAGGAGACTTTATGTGAGCTTAGCCTTCTTTACTACAGTGAGACTATCAACATTGCGTGTGATAACAAGGGAGCAACTGATTTGTCTTCCAGCACCAAGCATTGTGGACGGTCCAAACACATTGCCATTAGACATCACACTTTATCTGTGAGTTAGTGGAGAACAAGTTTGTCAGTGTGGATTACATAGCAAGCTGCTGATATGTTGACAAAGGGACTGTCATCACACCTACTGAATATGTTCATGACAACATGTGGACTGGAATACTTTTGAGAAATGTTGATTTGTTTTACTGTTTGCTTATTATGCTTTAATAATGTGTTTTCAGTTACAGGAAACTTTATTGAGAAATGTTTTTGATAAAGTGTTGGACAAATGTATGTAACCAGAGACAGCCTTGAGCGAGGTGGGGTGTTAGACAGTGGATCACTCTGTGGTGTGTCTCCATTCCCAGCACTAGAGGTAGCTTCCCTGCTCTAGTGTTTTCCCTCCTAGTGTCAGCTCAGTGCAAGAGGAGGGGCTTAGTGCACAGTCGGAAAGAGTACTTCCTGGGAGAGACAACTGCACTGACGTGTAGCTTATGTTCTCTTGTGTAGTGTGACCTTGTCTGTCCGCAGCCACACCCTGTGTGTACTAAGACGCTGTGTTACCACTGTACTGCTTCACATGTATACTGTGAATTCATACTGCTGCAGAACATCTTGTATATGCTACAACCTGTTATCTCTGTTATACCCCTTTCACACCACACAAATAACCCGGTATCAACCCGGCATATTGCCGGGTCGACACGGGTCAGTGTACGGTTTGAAAGTGCCATGGTCGAATTCCCGGGTCGCCTGACCCGTTAATTCAACCCTGGAATAAAGCAGTGTTATTCCTGGGTTGAATACCGGGTCAGTGGCAGCGTGAATGGGTTCCCGGGTCGATGCAACCCGGGACCTGTTCACCACATACGGAAAGGCGGCGCGGAGATGAGCTCATCTCCCAGCGCTGCCGACCCTGCCCCCTGCCGCTATGGCAACTGACCCGGCAAATTGTCGGGTCGGGAAGCCTGCAGATAGGTTCCAATGCCGGATCCCACCCAGGAAGGACCCGTTTCCAATTCCAAGGTATAATCAGGTATTGGCGATGTGAAAGGTGTATTTCTATGAATAAACCAATCATCCTGGTTAAGTGCTATTGTGTGAACTAACATCCCTATCCGACACCGCAACACTCTGCCAACAGGTATGTCCAATTGAAATAGAAATTCCACCGCTAGTGTTTCCAGTAGAGAGTGATGTGAAATGTTCTATTTCCCAGAGGTTGAAGCATCAGAAGGATAATTAGATTAAATACTGTTATTTGATTATGTTCCTATTTCCCAGCATAGAAGAAACAGAATACATGCTCCAGACCTTTTAATTCACTTTTTTTAGTAAGCCACATCGCATTCCCTATACTTATAATGGGAAATGTGATCTGACCAGATTTACTAAAAAAAATGTGAAAAAATACTGCAGTGTGCCCTGTGATAATCTCACCAGCTCAGGCGATATGCAGGTATTTGCCCAGCTTTCTCTGCTCCTGGTGGAGAAAGCTGAGCGGGACCCGGCTCCAATGATCAGCTCTGTGTGCCCAATGGACACACAAGCTGATCAAAGTGTTAAAAAAAGAAAAAAAAAGTAAAATAAAACCCAAAAAACCATACTCACCTGTCCAGGGAGCCGGTGTCCGCTACTCCGCTGAGCACTGCCGGGCGCAGGATCATCCATATGCTGTAATGTGACCCCAGTGCAGTAAAGTGATGCTGCAAAGCGCCAGCGCACTTTACAGCACCGGTAATCACCGCAGCACACAGGATATGGCATCCGGCAGCCCAGCAGGAGCAGCACGAACCGGCTTCCTGGACAGGTGAGCATATTATCCTGCTGGGGGGGGGGTCCATGGTGTGCGGGGGTAGTCGCGATGAGGGGGTTGACCGGGTGGCGGCGGTAGCAGCAATGTCGGCAGGGGCGGCGCATGAGCAGCAGGACATCGGGGTATTTTTTACGAAAATACCCCGATGACGCTGCGAAGAGGCATCACAGGGACAGCGCTTGACCGCAAGCTCTGTCCCTGCATGCGATAATTGATACATCCCTGCGATGTAATCAGTTATCGCAGTGCAAGTTTGGGCGATTTTATCACATGACATCTGCATCCAAGATGCGGATGGTGATAAATAGGCACCTTAATATGAAAAAACAGCGCCTCAGTTACCATTGCTCCTTACTGGAGATTGAAGCATTATAAATGTGCATATAACAATCCCCACATAGTCTAGCCTCATGGCCTTATTCAGACATGAATCTGATGCACAGAATCAGCAGTGGGTCAGTGAATGTGATGATGGTGAACTGCATCCACTTCTGAATCAATCCCTCAGACCGCAGTCTTCACTAGATATAGTGTCCAAGAAGAAGGGGACTCCTCTCCGCCATGTACCGAGGTGCAATGGGTGTAGATGTCGCTTATCGCGTTTCAATATGACAGTATCTTTCTTAAAAGCACTTTTGTGGCACTTCTAGGAAAGATGCTGTCATATTGAAATGCGTTAAATGTTAGAAACTCTTTTTTTGAATTACCCTGTACACTATGTTTAGTGTCACCTTGTTATGCAGCTCTGTATAGAGAATATTTTTCACCAGAGTTGGACTGGCCCACAGGGGAAACCACCAGTAGGCCCCACTACCTGTGGGCCCTCCTCCTCCTCTAGGGATTAGGTTCCAGTCTCTATCCTGGCTGCCGGATGCCATATTTTGTGTGCTGCGGTGATTAACGGTGCTGTAAAGTGCGCTGGCGCTTTGCAGCTAGTGCACATGAATTATGCATTCTACATATGTTACATTATACTTCATAAGAACATAGTTTAGATTAGCTGAAGGCTGCATAAGCCTGAGGCCATATAAGAGCCCAGTTTTTTTGTGATTGGTTGTCTATGACTAAGCAGTTGCTAGGTAGTTATGGTTTTCTATTGGATTTTTCCTATAGGATTATTGGGCTGTCCGTCAAGGTGTTTAGGGGCTGGTTTTAGGATAGTATATAATCCAAAGTCATGTGCCTCGGACTTCCTCTTGCCATTTTGAATGGTCCAGGAAGGCTGAGTACTGCTTAAGTTACCTATTTATTTATTATTATTTATTAGCAGTTTCTTATATAGCGCAGCATATTCCGTTGCGCTTTACAATTATTAGAACAACAATTATAGAACAAAACTGGGCAAAGACAGACAGACAGACAGACAGAGGTAGGAAGGCCCTGCTCGCAAGCTTACAATCTATAGGGAAATAGGCATTGATACACAAGGATAGATGCTACCTGTCACATAATGGTTCCCCAGGTTGCTAGGTTCTTAATGGGTATAATATATAATGTATATAATATGATCACCCAGCAATGTTGGAAGACAAAATGTGAGTTTATGTGGACTGTACAGAGGGGATGTAACTTGATAGGGAAGCTGTTAAGGCTATGTGTGTGGGTCTGAAATTTGGTAGGCTTGCCTGAAGAGATGAGTTAAGTTACCTAGTGTCTTAATTGTTTTACTTCATTCATTAGTGCTGTGTAGTTGTTTAAGCTGCCCTTCTCTCCTCTCCTATTACTCCCCTTTGTGCTGCCAGCTGCATTTATTCTGTTCCCCCTCCTTGGTCATGCCTCGTCCCCGCAGGTCCGCCCCCCCCGTCGCCTTTTGGAGGCCGCGGAACGCTGCTTCGCCTGCCCTGATCCCAGCGTCTGGAAGGTCACGGCGGAGTAATGTGATATAC
Organism: Pseudophryne corroboree; assembly: GCF_028390025.1. Lineage (NCBI taxonomy): Eukaryota > Metazoa > Chordata > Amphibia > Anura > Myobatrachidae > Pseudophryne > Pseudophryne corroboree. The sequence goes on along the minus strand of NC_086444.1, from coordinate 111,518,268 downwards.
CCTGCACCGAAACCAAATAATTTGTTTAAATATTGTGAAACTAGCTATCCAATAATTTTCCCTTAATGATTTTGGATTATTCGGCTGGAGGTGCTCCAACAATCATGTTTAAACCTTATAAATAAACAGAGACCGGCAGCGGCCGGAGAAAGACAGGGATTGCCTTTTTTGGAGCACTCTTTTAAATAATTTAAATTCAAATTATTCAATATATGTACTTTATTAAATTGTAGAATTAATATTTCTTTCACACTTAAAAAAAGTTTTTTTCACCATAATGTTAATCATATGAATTGTTAAGACAGCCATATATGGATTTATCAATTTTCTTGGGGGATACTAGACAATATTGATGGTTATGAATTAATTTTTACCCCCTTTATTTTAAAGAGTAATATTAAAAGTTACGTTTTAAAATACTAATCATATCAATTTGAATTTAAATTATTTAAAAGAGTGCTCCAAAAAAGACAATCCATGTCTTTCTCCGGCCGCTGCCGGTCTCTGTTTGTTTATGAGGTCGCGGCGGAGTCAGGCCGCTGCGGCCCGCGCTGCCGAGGGTGCTGCTCGTCCGGCCGGCGGGCACGTTGCCCTGGCCGCGGCGGGTTACGGCTCGGCCGGGCCGCGGTCGCGGGAGGCATCCCCGGCTGCTGGTGCTCCCCTGCCGGCTCTCTCACCCGGCGCGGCGGTGTCCGGCGCATCCCCAGTTTCCCTCCCGCTGGCGGCTCCGGCCACCGGCGCTAGCACCCACGTGGTGCCTGGCGCCCGGGGCCGGACTGCGGGGGGAGAAGGGGGGCGTCAGCTGCAGGGTTTGCCCGTGCCCCCACTTATCATGTCCAGTGCTGTGGGTGCTGGGCTCCCCCTTGCGGGAGGGCCTGGTTTGGGGGCTCCTTCAACAGTGGGTGGGGTTGGTGGGGCGGGTCCCCGGGATTTAGTGGGCGCTTACGCGCACAGGGGTGTCGGGATGCAGGCCCCGCTTACTGCTCCTGTGCGAGGGTCCCCGGCTGGGGTGCTCTTGGCGGGGTCAATCATGTGCGACCCCCTTTCCCCTGCGGGGTCTTTGCGCCCTGCGTCGTCCCCTTTCATCGGGCTCCATGCGCCGCCTGCTGGGCCGGGTTGGATGGTGCAGATGGTGGCGACGCAGTCGTCCGTTGCTGCGGCGTTCCACCTGCCTGACCCTCCTCCGCCGCTGGCGGCGTCCGGTGAGTTGACCGGGGATCAGTTTTTCCCCGGTGGACTCCCCTGGCCTGTTTCGCAGGCGTTTCACACATCCGCCTTGGTGCCTTATCCGAGTCTTGCAGTTTCCTCGGCCCCGCCATTTTCTCCATATTTCTCCAGTTCGGCGGCTGGGGTCTTGCCCACTTGGTCAGTCGGCGGCCCTCGGGTGGCGATTACCCCTCCAGCTTTAGCGGGCTCATACCTCGGGTCTTCTCCCGCTGCTTCGGCCCCGTATGCACAGTTTTGGCATTCCTCCCCCGCTCCCGCTCAGTTCCCTCCCATTTCGACGGTTTTCCCCTGGTCGGCTGGGTATCTTCCCCCGCCCGCGTGGCTGCCTGCCTACACCATCGGCGGCGCACCTTTGGTCGGGTCGACCATTCCCCTCGTTGGACGTCTTCCTCCGCGGGATGCTCCCCCCTGCCGCTGCCCTCTGGCCCCCGCCATCGTGCGATGGCGCTTTGCCCCCTCTCCCGCCTGTTCCCCCCATTGCAGTTGATGCGCAGGTTTCTCCTGCACCTGTTGTCCCTCCTGTTTCCTCCTCTCAGGTGCTGGCAAGTCCAGTGACATCGGTGAGTTCAACGAGGAGGAGTCGGAGATCGAGGAGAGCTGTGGCGGCGGCCCCACCAGAAGCCGTTCCGCCACGACCGGTGGTGGGTGAAGCGGCTTCCACGGTTCCGGGTCCTTTGGGCGCTGGTGAGCATGCTGTTCCTTCTCCCTGTTCCTCTAGCACTTCTTCTACCTTTTCTAGTCTCTTCGGGTTCTCCTCGGCGCCCGCGTAAGCTTGCTAGGCTCATTGCACGACGCGTGGCCAAGGAATCTAGGAAGGCAGCGGTGCCTGCCGCTGTGGTTCCCTCTCATCCCCCGCGTTTTACTGAGATGGTGCATTGCGCCAATACGCCCGTTACCCGGGGAGTTCGCAAGAGGATGAGGGAGAAAATCAGGAAGGGGAAGTATGTAGACATTTTCACCCTTACAGACGAGATGCGGCAGGCGTTTGACGTGGCCAAGAAAACGGGGGGCATTGGGGAGAATGCTTTCCGTAATTTCCATCAGTGGTTGCGGGGTTTCTTAGTTTTTTATGGCTTGTTACACCGAAACACGGCCTGCGGAGTATCCCAACATGGTTAAGTACCTGTTTCTGATGCATGACATGTACTTGAAATCCAATAGCTACACTTGGCGGGACTACGACGAGAAATTCCGTCGTAATCAGGATGGTAACACCGTTCTGCCTTCGGGTTTCAAGGATGTGGAGGTTTGGTTGGAGGTCACACAGCAGGTCAAGCCCCCTGGGGAGGTCCCAGGTAAGAAGCCTCTTGCGACCGGCGCTTCAGGTTCCTGCTCCTTAGGGAAAAGCAGGTGTTTCGCCTACAATGAGGGTAAATGCACCAGGGGCGTAAATTGTCGTTTTCGCCACTCGTGCAAGTCGTGTGGGGCCAGTCACCCATCCAAGGACTATCCCACGGCGGCGAGCGGTAAGCCCTCCGCTCCAGCCGAGGCCGCGGGAGTTGGTAAGTAAGGCTCCCTCCCCTATTCGGGTTCCCGAATTGCGGCGCTGGCTTAGTTTATACCCCGACAGGTCGGCCGCGTTATTCCTTTTGGAGGGTTTTAATCACGGTTTTCGCCTGCCCATTTCAGATTCGGTGCATGTAAAGGCGCGCCAGAATCTGAAATCAGCTCACGAATTCCCGCATGAGGTTCGGCTGAAGGTGGACGCGGAGATCGGCTTGGGGCGCATGTGTGGGCCCTATGCCGTTCCCCCACTTCCCGCCTTGTGCATCTTCCCCGTGGCGGTGGTGCCCAAGAAGGCCCCGGGTAAGTTCCGCCTGATACAGCACTTGTCGCATCCTCATGGTGGTTCGGTTAATGACTCCATTCCCGAGGCCGTGTGCAGGGTGCCTTATCAGTCTTTTGATGAGGCTCTGCGCTTGGTGCGGGACTGTGGTCCGGGTGCCCTGTTGGCAAAATTAGACGTTGAGTTGGCTTTTCGGCTTCTTCCCTTGCACCCCGATTCCCTGCGGTTTCTGGGTTTCAAATTGGGTGCCGAGTTTTACGTGGATCGGTGTCTCCCCATGGGCTGTTCAGTCTCCTGCGCCTATTTTGAGAGATTTAGCACTTTTTTGCATTGGTGTGTCCAGGCCACCTCCGGTCACCCCGGGGTTGCTCACTACCTGGACGATTTTCTCTTTATGGTTCCGGGAGGCAGTTCTGTCTGTGGCGATATTCTGTCGATTGCCAGCTCCTTGTTCGAAGGTTTGGGGGTTCCCGTTGCGCCGGACAAGTGTGAGGGCCCCACTAGTTGTCTGAGCTATCTGGGGATTGAGATAGACACCGTGGCGGGTTGCTGTCGCCTCCCCGCTGATAAAGTGCGAAAGCTTTTAGGTTTAATTGACGATTGTTTGGGTAAGTGCAGGGTTCGGCTTAAGCAGGTGCAGTCGTTGCTAGGCTCCTTCAACTTTGCGTGCAGGATTATTCCCATGGGAAGGGTTTTCTGTCGCAAACTTGAACGGGCCACTTCGGGGACGGTCAGGCAGCATCACACAGTATACCTCTCGCGCAAGATTAGGGATGATTTGCGAGTTTGGTCTTCTTTCCTTGTGTCCTTCAACAGGGAGGTTTTGTGGCCTCCCCCTCGTTGTTCCAACAGTTGGCTCCAGTTGTTCACGGATGCCTCGGGCAGTAATGGCTTTGTGGCCTTTTTTGCCGGGTCCTGGTGTGCTGCTGCTTGGCCGCCTTCTTGGGTTGCACGGGGTTTCACTAGGAACCTTCTGTTGCTGGAATTGTTCCCGATCATTGTTGCCCAGGAGTTGTGGGCCTGCCAGTTTTCGAATCGGGACATTTCGTTCCGTTGCGACAACTTGGGAGTGGTACACGCTATCAATAATCAGCGTTCTTCTTCTCCCCAAGCTTTGCGGCTGTTGCGACATCTTGTGCTTGTCTGCTTGCAGCGCAGTATTAATTTCAGAGCCTGGAACCGACAATGGGATTGCGGATGCTTTGTCTCGGTTTCAGTTTGATAAGTTCCGTGACTTAGTTCCGGGAGTGGCGGCGGAGGGTTTACCGTGCTCGCTTTCTATCTGGCAGATTGTCGAGTTGGGTTAGCTGCTCTGGCCAGGTGTACATTGGCTCCTTCCACGCTCAGGGCATATGATGCGGCCTGGCATAATTGGTCGGCCTTTCAAAGTAGGTACGGTATGGCAGGTGAGTCCCCGGTTTTGATGGCCTTTGTTTGGAAGCATTATCAAGGGGGTAGGTCCAAAGCTGCCATGTCTTCTGCCCTTGCGGGCATTTCCTTTCACTCTCGGCTCCACGGGATGACGGACCCCACTGGGTCTTTTGTCCTTTCCAGAGCGCTTAAGGGATGGGCTAGGGTGCGACCCGTGGCTATGGACTCCGTAGGGCGCCCTGAGGAAGCCTAAGGTGGAACAGCCGTGGGCTGCTTCCAAGCGGTGTTTAAACTCAAAGTGAAATTAATGTGATATACTGTGTCCTCAATTGCATTGTCATCCCACTGAGCTGAGCAGCATTGATTGAAGGAGCGCTCTCGCCCACGATCTCCGCTGCCGGCAGCGGCTTCGTATGTGAAGCCGTCAGACGGAGAGAGGAGGGAGAGAGTGGGGAATCCCGGCGTCAGCCCGCACACACGCTGAGCTCAGTGCGGCCAGCGGTAATAAGACGGGCGGCCGCTCTCCTGTGTTCATCTGTAACATTAATGATATCAGCAATGATCACAGTATCTTGAGCATCCACAGTGCTGTGACTATAACAAACACACAAGCTATCAATAAATATAAATAATATTTATGATCAGCCTGCACCTCCTAATAAATAGAGGAATAAAGGAATCAAAGGAAGTGCCACTAATGCTGAACGAATGTAATTGGACAGCAGTGTTATGTATAATTGCTCCATATATATAGCCAATTTGGTGGGATTGGATGTTGATTATCATCTATGAATTAGCTGATTGTGTATAATATAAAGGAAACACACTAGATGCAGTAGGAAATGTATCCCTAAATATATAAGGAGTGGTGTGTCAATCACAGACAGTCAGTGAAAGAATCATCTCCTGTATAGGGAGGATCAATAGTGATACATCATTGAAATAAAATTGGCAACAATATAAGTAGCTACAGTTTATAAGAACTGAAAGGATCATCTCCCTTGGATGGAGGATCAGGAATGATACATTATTGTAACAAACTTGTTAACAACACAAGTAGCTACCGTTTATAAGAGTCTTTCTGCAAGTGTTGCAAAGGAATAAGCAATCACACTGTTAGCCTACTGAACCCATTAAAAGTGCAATTCATAGGATAATCCCAATAAAGAAACGGATACTATATTTTTGTAATAGGCAATATAGCCTTTATTTAGCCTTACACTTTGAGGGATCACCAATCGGAATCCAGTAGTTTTTATTCTCACATTCTGTTTTTTCTTATTCACACTATATTTTAATATTTCACCAATTCCTTGAAATTATATCATTTTAATGCATATCCAATAAAGATTAGATATTTTAAGAAAATGAACTGTGGTTAAGTGCATCCAAAAAAAATGCTTCTTTTTTCTCTTTCTATTTTTGGATCAATTAATATCGTCTGACCTTTAACTCCAGCTACTGTGTCCGTGTCTTTATTTTGGTGTGTCATTTATTTTAGTGATAAGCTAGCTTAAAGAAATGTTTGTCAATCGCAATAAAATTATGGGCGCCTTAGATTAGCTGAAGGCTGCATAAGCCTGAGGCCATATAAGAGCCCAGTTTTTTGTGATTGGTTGTCTATGACTAAGCAGTTGCTAGGTAGTTATGGTTTTCTGTTGGATTTTTCCTATAGGATTATTGGGCTGTCCATCAAGGTGTTTATGGGCTGGTTTTAGGATAGTATATAATCCAAAGTCATGTGCCCCAGACTTCTTCTTGCCATTTTGAATGCCCTCCCGCCCTCCCTGATTCTTTTTCCTTTTTCTTGTCCTCTTCAGTTGGCTCTTGACAGCCAGATTGGCGGGAAGTCGCTACCAACCGGCAGTCAGAAAGGCATAAGTGGTCATTGTGGGGCACCCTCTTTAGAAGGACGGCAGGTGTGTCCTTACTTGCGGGTGGACATTTAGATGTTCCCCTGCGGGAACAGAATGTTTGCCAGAGATAAGAGTGGTGAGGCCAGCACAATGCGGGTTATGCAGGTAGGAGGCGGTGTTGGTGGTTAGTCCCCTCCTTGGTTTTTGGATTTCATCTAAGTGACTGGAGCTGGTGTCTGGTAGCGGCTTTTCCTTTGCCATCCTCCAATCTAAAATTAATTCACAATCTAAAATTAATTACAATTACAATTATAGTTTAAAGAGTTGGTCAGCGATAAATAAATATCGTCTGACCTTTAACTCCAGCTACCGTGTCCGTGTCTTTATTTTGGTGTGTCGTTTATTTTAGTGATAAGATAGCTTAAAGAAATGTTTATGTCAATCGCAATAAAATTATGGGCGCCTTGTTATATATTTACCAAGGGACACATAATATGTACTCTGTAATGGTTAGCCAAACCTCTGTGGTGACTGGCCACACCCTTAAGCATGGGCCCCTACCACAGCATTCCCCCGGTGGGCCCTTCATTCCCCAGTCCGACACTGCTTCTCACTGACATCAGTCCCAGCACCATTGGAGCTTACTGTCCAGTTTACCTAATACACAAGTGAAAACACTCAGGTTCATTTTGTCAGAGTCTATTAATCTACCAGTATGTAACCAATTTACCCTGAGGAAACCCATGCAAATACAGAGAGAACATATAAACTCCACCCTAGGGATGGACAACGGAAGCCTGTGAGCAAATGGTTGCTGGGCTTCCGACATCAAATCTAGCGATGCAGTGGCTACTAGCCATCACGTGGAACCCATCTGATGGTTATTATAATGTGCACATGCGCAGAAGCATTAAGAGCCCCACTAATTTACAGAGAATATTTGTCCTTCATATCATCAGTCTAGTTTTCCTAACATACAAGTGAGCACATACCCTAGCTACCTACTTTTCAAGTCTCTTCTCTGGTAGAAGCCTGGAGAGGAGACACTGAACGCCACTTTGGGGGGCAGGGCCGAACTGTTGCATCATTAGGCTCCGCCCCTGATACGGCAAAACACCAGCGATTCGCAGGTCTGCGGAGAGGGGGTGGAGCTGTAGGCTCCGTCACAACACAGGAAACACACATGATCCACGGGTCTGTGACAAGGGGCGAAGCTAAATGACATAATGCTAGTCATTTAGCTCTGCTTCCTTCCAGCTCTCCGCGGCCCGCAACTGCTGGTGGTAATTCTCATTCCATCCTGCCCGCATCACTAGGAACCTCACAGGATGCAGGAGAGATGCCTACTCTTTCGGGGCTGCGGGGGAGTACCCCAAAAATCGGTAGTCTCCCGCAGCTTCCGGGAGGGTAGGCAAGGATGGCACATACAGTACACGCTAACAGTTACTTTTATCAGAGTACAATTAGCCTATCAGCATATTTTGGAATGTGGGAGGAAACCCAGGCAAACATGGGAGAACATAAAAACTCCATGCAGATAGGCTATGACTGAACTTGAGACCTCTGTGCTATGATTCAATAATGTATACCACTACTACATCATGCAGTCCAATACTTGCTTCTTGTGGATTTTACCGTAGAAATCAGTGTCACACCGGTGGGGCCCACAAACACATAGTGTCTCTGCCCTTTGCAGGAACCAGGGGCGTTTTAAGAGAGGAGGGGACCCGCGTGCAGCCTCCGTTGCGGGCACCCTCCTCTCCGCCAGCTAGGTCTCTGGGAACATGGCGCCCGTGCTTTGTTCCCGGGGACAGCTCCAGTGCGCATGCGCAAATCACTCAGAAAGGGCAGCGACGCACATTTTCCAAGTGATTTGTGCCTGCACTGCAGGACCGACACCGTGGTTCTCCGGAGGGGTAAGTGTACTATATGGGTGCAAAGTGTGCGCTGTGGGCCCCCCTGGACCCAGGGGCCCGTGTGAAATAAATCACAGATACATACATTCAAATGGGAACATCAGTGCCATTTCCCTGCATTGGTTATAAGTAGAGATGAGCGGGTTCGGTTCGTCGAGATCCGAACCCCCCCGAACTTCACCTATTTTACACGGGTCCGAGGCAGCCTCGGATCTTCCCGCCTTGCTCGGTTAACCCGAACGCGGCCGAAAGTCATCATCCCGCTGTCGGATTCTCGCGAGATTCGTATTCTATATAAAGAGCCGCGCGTCGCCACCATTTTCACTCGTGCATTGGAGTTTGAACGGAGAGGACGTGGCTACGTTCTCTGCCTGAAAAGCTCCGTAATCTGTGCTCAGTGTGCTGCAAATATCTGTGCTCAGTGTGCTGCATTTTGGTGACCAACAGTATATAGTTGTACAGTACAGTAGGCCATTGCTGTATCTTGCAGCTCTGTGTCTCTGCAAGTATCCATTCCATATCTGTGCTGCATTGTTGTGAGCAGTATATATAGTAGTACAGTACAGTAGGCCATTGCTATTGATAAAATAATATTACTGGCATATAATTCCACACATTAAAAAATGGAGAACAAAAATGTGGAGGGTAAAATAGGGAAAGATCAAGATCCACTTCCACCTAGTGCTGAAGCTGCTGCCACTAGTCATGGCAGAGACGATGAAATGCCACCAACGTCGTCTGCCAAGGCTGCTGCCCAATGTCATAGTAGAGAGCATGTAAAATCCAAAAAACAAAAGTTCAGTAAAATGACCCAAAAATCTAAATTAAAAGCGTCTGAGGAGAAGCGTAAACTTGCCAATATGCCATTTACGACACAGAGTGGCAAGGAACGGCTGAGGCCCTGGCCTATGTTCATGGCTAGTGGTTCACCTTCACATGACAATGGAAACCCTCATCTTCCCGCTAGAAAAATGAAAAGAGTTAAGCTGACAAAAGCACAGCAAAGAACTGTGCTTTCTTCTAAATCACAAATCCCCAAGGAGAGTCCAATTGTGTCGGTTGCGATGCCTGACCTTCCCAACACTGGACGGGAAGAGGTGGCTCCTTCCACCATTTGCACCCCTGCAAGTGCTGGAAGGAGCACCCACAGTCCAGTTCCTGATAGTCAAATTGAAGATGTCACTGTTGAAGTACACCAGGATGAGGATATGGGTGTTGCTGGCGCTGAGGAGGAAATTGACAAGGAGGATTCTGATGGTGAGGTGGTTTTTTTAATTCAGGCACCCGGGGAGACACCTGTTGTACATGGGATGAATATGGCCATTGACATGCCTGGTCAAATTACAAAAAAAATCACCTCTTCGGTGTGGAATTATTTTAACAGAAATGCGGACAACAGGTGTCAAGCCGTGTGTTGCCTTTGTCAAGCTGTAATAAGTAGGGGTAAGGATGTTAACCACCTAGGAACATCCTCCCTTATACGTCACCTGGAGCGCATTCATCAGAAGTTATTGACAAGTTCAAAAACTTTGGGTGACAGCGGAAGCAGTCCACTGACAACTAAATCCCTTCTTCCTCTTGTACCCAAGCTCCTGCAAACCACACCACCAACTCTCTCAGTGTCAATTTCCTCCTTAGACAGGAACGCCAATAGTCCTGCAGGCCATGTCACTGGCAAGTCTGTTGAGTCCTCTCCTAACTGGGATTCCTCCGATGGATCCTTGAGTGTAACGCCTACTGCTGCTGGCCCTGCTGTTGGTGCTGCTGGGAGTCGATCGTCATCCAGTAGCAGCATCTCGCAAACGCCAACTCGTTCCTAGGCAGGCTATGCTTTGTATCACCGCTTTCCATAAGAGGCACACAGCTGACAACCTCTTACAGAAACTGAGGAACATCATCGCAGATTGGCTTACCCCAATTGGACTCTCCTGGGGATTTGTGACATTGGACAATGCCACCAATATTGTGCGTGAATTACATGTGGGTAAATTCCAGCACGTCCCATGTTTTGCACATACAATGAATTTGGTGGTGCAGAATTTTAAAAAAAAGACAGGGGCGTGCAAGAGATGCTGTCGGTGGCCCAAAGAATTGTGGGCCACTTTCGACATTCAGTCACCGCATGCCGGAGACTGGAGCACCAGCAAACAATCCTGAACCTGCCCCTCCATCAGCTGAAGCAAGAGGTGGTAACGAGGCAGAATTCAACCCTCTATATGCTTCAGAGGATGGAGGAGCAGCAAAAGGCCATTCAAGCCTATACATCTGCCTACGATATAGGCAAAGGAGGGGGAATGCACCTGACTCAAGCGCAGTGGAGAATGATTTCAACGTTGTGCAAGGTTCTGCAACCCTTTGAACTTGCCACACGTGAAGTCAGTTCAGACACTGCCAACCTGAGTCAGGTCATTCCCTTCATCAGGATTTTGCAGAAGCAGCTGGAGAGATTGAAGGAGGAGCTAAAACGGAGCAATTCCGCTAGGCATGTGGGACTTGTGGGACTTATGGATGGAGCCCTTAATTCGCTTAACCAGGATTCACGGGTGGTCAATCTGTTGAAATCCGAGCACTACATTTTGGCCACCGTGCTCGATCCTAGGTTTAAAGCATATGTTGTATCTCTCTTTCCGGCAGACACAAGTCTGCAGAGGTTCAAAGACCTGCTGGTGAGAAAATTGTCAACTCAAGTAGAACGTGACCTGTCAACAGCTCCTCCTTCACATTCTCCCACAACTGGGGCTGCGAGGAAAAGGATAAGAATTCCAAGCCCACCCGCTGGCAGTGATGCAGGGCAGTCAGGAGTGAGTGCTGACATCTGGTCCGGCCTGAAGGACCAGCCAATGATTACTGACATGTCGTCTACTGTCACTGCATATGATTCTGTCACCATTGAAAGAATGGTGGAGGATTATATGAGTGACCGCATCCAAGTAGGCACGTCAGACAGTCCGTACGTATACTGGCAGGAAAAAGAGGCAATTTGGAGGCCCTTGCACAAACTGGCTTTATTTTACCTAAGTTGCCCCCCCTTTAGTGTGTACTCCGAAAGAGTGTTGTCAGCGATCGGCGTACGAGGTTACTTCCACAAAATGTGGAGAAGATGATATTCATCAAAATGAATTATAATCAATTCCTCCATGGATACATTTACCAGCAATTGCCTCCAGAAAGTACATAGGGACAATACTCTGTGAGGAGGGGGATGTACACAGTGAAAGGGGTGAGGAATGGGAGGATGATGATGAGGTCGACATCTTGCCTCTGTAGAGCCAGTTTGAGCAAGGAGATATTGATTGCTTCTTTTTTTGGTGGGGGCCCAAACCAACCAGTCATTTCAGCCACAGTCGTGTGGCAGACCCTGTGGCTGAAATGATGGGTTTGTTAAAGTGTGCATGTCCTGTTTATACAACATAAGGGTGGGTGGGAGGGTTCAAGGACAATTCCATCTTGCACCTCTTTTTTTTAAATTTATCTTTGCATCATGTGCTGTTTGGGGCCAATTTTTTAAAGTGCCATCCTGTCTGACACTGCAGTGCCCCTCCTAGATGGGCCAGGTGTTTGTGCCGCCCACTTGGGTCGCTTAGCTTAGTCATCCAGCGACCTCGGTGCAAATTTTAGGACTAAAAATAATATTGTGATGTGAGGTGTTCAGAATAGACTGGAAATGAGTGGAAATTATGGTTATTGAGGTTAATAATACTATAGGATCAAAATTACCCCCAAATTCTATGTTTTAAGCTGTTTTTGAGGTTTTTTTTTTTTAAAAACACCCGAATCCAAAACACACCTGAATCCGACAAAAAAATTTCAGGGAGGTTTTGCCAAAACACGTCCGAATCCAAAACACGGCCGCAGAACCGAATCCAAAACCAAAACACAAAACCCGAAAAATTTACGGTGTACATCTCTAGTTATAAGACACAATGATCCCTATGGCTACATACATTTTAAATAAAGTTTCTCGTGGCCACTTACAGTATATGGAACCTCTTGTAAAGCACAATACACAAACAAATTCTGCAAAATATAAGAGTTTTTTCTTCAGCAAGTAGATCTTACTAACTTTGGGGCTCATTTACATTTGGATGTAAGTCATTTTTATGACACGCCTCTCAGATGGAGCAGTACACGTCCGCAATGATAGTTGTTACTTTCACATCTCCCTGAAATGCTTTTTCAAAAGTAGGCAAGTATTCCCCAATTGAACGTAAATTCCTTACATACAGTATTACTATGGTTAAAGTCTGGGGCGTAAGTTAATACCGGGCGCCCAGAGGCATAATAACAATGATGCCCCCTCCCTCCCAATCCTTCATACCCTCCAACATTTGACACATAAAAAGCGGTACAAATTCGAAAAGGGGGCGTTGCCACGTGTAAATGGGCATGGCCGCTCCCCTTTCCTATACTTTCAATGGAAGTTTGGAGAGCCAAAAATCGGTACACACCATAAAAAAAATGGTACTATACCTGCCAAAAAGGTACAGTTGAAGGGTTTGCTCCTTGCTTTACCAGCAACACCCCAACAGGCAGGGCCGATTTAAGGGTCACATGGGTCTGGGGTTGAAGAGGATCAAGGGCCTATTGTGAGAATTAGGGAAGGTGTGACCGGTACCATGTAAGTGTTTACTAATAATACCCCTTTTCCACTATAGCACGGGTCGCAGCCGTGTCGCCTGACACGGCTGCGACCTGTGCTACAGCCCCCCTTCATACAGCGCTCACCAACCCGGCATATTGCCGGGTTGGTGATGCTGCTAGTGACGCGGCAGGGGTGGCGCTGGGAGATCACATGATCTCCCAGCGCCGCCCTCCCATACACTGTGAACGGGAGCCGTGCCGCCTCGACACGGCTCCCATTCACACTACACTGCTTACCGGGTTGAACACATGTTCAACCCAGCAAGCTACCCGGGTAGGATTCCCGGATCACTTGATCCGGGAATTTGCAGGGGGACCCTTTTCCACTAGGGAGGGGACATGCCTCAATAATACCCCTTTTCAACTAGCTCCTTAAAACACGGGTTAATGCGTGGGGGCGCGCATTTACCCGTGTTTTAAGGAGCTAGTGGAAAAGGGGTATTATTGAGGCATGTCCCCCCCCTCCCCTCAGCCTCTTCATGAACACTGGTAATAGCTTCTGCCCTGATATGTATAGAAAATAGCATAATGCAAATTAAAATGAAAATACAACTAATAGGTATAGGACTATAGAACGAAGGTGGATATCCCCATATGTACAATATGAAAGTGTTTCTTGGTGACAATAACCACACCGCTGCGGGTGCATAGGTTTTATTGAAGATCCAGGAGTTGATATATCAACACACACAGCCACATATATACACACATACACTGCCACACATACACACACACTGCAATATATAGATACACACACACATATGCACATACAGGTAGTGTTCACTCTAGGCTGTTTTAGCAGGGCGCCGCGCCCTGCCCGTTTTTTAACAGGCAAAACCCGCCCTGCCCCTTTTGCGGCGCCCTGCTAGAACAGCCGCCCGCTCCCTGCCCTCCCGGCGTGTATAGATGCCGTGCGCGTGCGCATGCGCGCGGCATCCATTCACGCATTGGGAGAGGGCTGGGGGAATCCCAGCACCGACGGAGGTGCTGGGCACGCCCAGGGCCGGATTAACAATGGGACGGATGGAGCTGCAGCTCCAGGCCACCCATTAAAAATAGGCCCAGAGCCCGCAGCAGTGAAACCCCATATCCGCCGACATTGCAATGAGTCACAGTGACTCATTGTATGCCGCAGTTGCTGCCAGCACCTTGTCCGACGCCAGAGACAGTGCCCTAGTCTGTGTATACATAGAAATCCCAGCTCAAGTGGGAGGAGGGGCTGCTCTCCCCCTAGACTAGGAGTAGCGGTGCTGCTGTCTCTGTGCTCACTACCCAGTGACGCGGGTCTGCACAGCCAGGGTGGAGGAGGAGCCAATCTACTCACAACTCCTTTCCCCCAGATTTATTGCAGCTGAAGAGGACGGCCCGGCCGGATGAGGAGGAGGGGCCTCTCTCAGCTCCTCCCCTTTCCCACTAGGGCACAAGGAGCAGTCACCGCATGAGCATCGCAACCAATGGCAGGCTGCCTTCGGGGGGCAGGATGACAGTTGCCCCCCCCGGTCCAGTACTAAAGAAGCAGTTTAGGGCCCAGACACACAGCAGCGTGGTCACAGGGGGCGGGGTTTCGGTCGGGGGCGGAGCCACTACAGGTGCTGCTGGCATTAAGGCTGTACAGAGGGTTGGTTCTATATCGGAGGGGCTGTACAGAGGCTGCAGCTGTGACTGGATGGTGTAGACTGTGAGTGTGTGGTGATTATAGCATGCTGTAGCCTCTCACTGCTGTCACTGTGCTGCAGCTGCTGTTCTCCAGGATTAGCTGGACAGCTAATTCTGTAGCTAACCACTCCCCTGGGACCAGCCACCAATGCTCCGAGCTCCTTTTCATGCTGGACCCTCCCCTATTCTGTCTCCCATCCTCCAGTCTCCTCCCTATTCTGGGCCAGCCCAGTGCCTCCTGAGTCATGACTTCTTTTCCCTCCACTGCTTCTATAAAGTGCAGAAACCAGGCAAGTGGATTGTGGTGGGGACATGAAGGTTACAAGGAAAAAATAGTTTATTATTATTAATGTAGTAGTCAGCGGCACTCACGGTAGTGGAAATAAATACAGCAGTCTGGTCTGCAGTGTCGACGCCGCAGACGAGACTGCTGTCTTTATTTCCACTACCGTGAGTGGCCGCCGACTGCTACATTTGTATTTGTTAAGGTCCACACCTGGAGGGCACCGGTAATAGTGATATGTATCAATTGGAGTGGAGTGCTGTTGACTGAGTTTATTATTTTTATATATGTATATACAGAAATATAAAATCCATTCCTCTTCCACTCTATCCCATTCCACACTTTGTTATTCAACAGCCCGGGAATGGTCAGTACACCGTCAGTTGAAACACCGACGCCGGAATCCTGACACTGCTTAGAACGCTGGGGCCGGCATCCCAACTGGGATCACAATTCCGGCACCAACATCTCGACAGCCAGGATCCCCAATGACTGACTGCCAGACAGCCATAAAGGTAAGCCAGCGGGGAGCATTTGGGGGGGAGGGAGGGGGGTTGTTGGGGAGGTCAGGTTTAGGCTGTAGTGGGGGGGTTAAGTATAGGCATCACCAGGGAGGGGTAGGGTTAGGCTCCAGGCTGGGGAGGGTTAGGTTTAGACTGTGGGAACAGAGGGTTAGAGTTAGGGGAGCATTGGGGAAAGGTCGACCTAGAACATGTCGACCTAGAGACCCTGTCGACCTAGTTACTGTCGACCAATAGTGGTCGACCTAGATGGTGTCGACCTAGTTACTGACGACCTAGAGACCGGATCCCATACTTACCTTCCCCTGTCCGGATCCCCATCAAAGGGAATGGCGCGGTCGGTATTCTGACCCCTGGCATTTCAAACCCAACCCCTCCACATTAGACACTATCGCTCCAAGAGGGTTAAACGAGAACATTAACTCTAGATGCTTTCTGTGATTAGATTTATAAGGGAATCCTGACCAAGTAGCTTGTTATTTATGTAACATTTATAGTTTTTATTTTATTTTTTAGATTGTGTCATTTTGCGTTAGTGACATACAGTAGTAGTGCAGCAGATTGGGATTCGTTATGTTATATCATTGGACAGGATGCCATTGGTCAGAATACTGACAGCGGCATCCCAAACATCAGAATGCCTTCAGCCCCCAGAAAGTACTTCAACCCTCCCCTACCCCTATCCTAGCCCTCCCTTGTGGGTGCCTAACCCTAACCCTCCCTGCTTGTGCCTAACCCTACCATCCCCGCTGCCTAACCTATCCCTCCCTGCTTGGTGCCTAACCCAAACCTCCTCTTCCAAGTGCCTAAACCTAACCCCCCCTCCCCGGTACCTAACCATAACCTTACCGTACCTGCACCCTAACCCTAACCCCCTTCTAATGCCTAAACCAAACCCCCCCTCCTCCGTGGCAAAACATGATCGAGCCCCACTAAAAGTACGTTCGAGATTTTGATGCCATGATCCCGAGCTCCTTCGGGATTTTGATACCGGCATTATGTTGCCGTTCAGGATTCCGGCCTCTGTATTTTAGCCACCGAGATTCCATGCGGCACCATTTTAACTACATCCTGCAGACTATATATGTTTACACTTATTGTATTGTGCACACTGCACTTCACAGCGTTACTTACACTCTGAGCAGCCGGATGTGAGTTTAACAGTTATTATTAGATGTGTGTAGTGAGGAGGAGCAATGGTGCTGGTACGCTCACCCGCACCGGAAGTGCGGGTGAGCATGCGCATTACGGTGGAACGCATGACGTTCCGGTGAGCATGTGCAGTGCGATGGAATACACGCACGGGCCCCCGGCTGCCAGGTGTATGATCTGATTAGATAGAGATGGCTTAAGTGTTGTTTTGAGCGCAAGTCACTGTTTTACAGACTTCTGATGCATGGCTCATTAACACTCTGTTGCATGTCTCTAGCAGCCCAGGAGGGGACCGAGGTTGACAAACTAAGTATAAGGATGAGATGGCATTGATTTGCATATTGGTTTTATGGTTGCCATGATAATTATTGGATCTCAGAAGCTTGCAGTTTCTTTTACTGGGTGGTGATGAAGGCAAGCTGATTCATTAAATATGTAATTTTGTGTAAAGCAACTTTTGGAGAGTGGCCTCTTCATTGAATCTGTTCTGCGGCTGCACTTGGACTGTGTTGGCGTTTTTGAGTGAGCATTTTGGAGGCTGTAAATGAATGACGAGTGCATATTTTTTTACACAAACACACACACACACACACACACACACACACACACACACACACACACACACACATATACACATGGGAAGCAGTTAGTTTCCCGGCTGACGGGAACGTGGCGGTCAGGATACTCGCCACCAGGCCTGAAGCGCGACAAGCCCATGAGGGGATGACCTCCATGCCACACCCATAGCACAGGCCACACCCCCTATTTTGACCACCCCCACCGCAGCACTTGTTACACCTCCTATCAAGGCACACCATAGGCCCTTTGTAAATTTCAGCTCCAGGCCCATGTGGACCTTAATCTGGCACTGGGCACGCCCCCAACAGTGACGTTGCCGGCCACAGACGCTCTCTATAGTAGCGTCTGTGGGCCGCACCGCCCCCTAAAATGACGGAGGCGTGGCCACGCCCCCTAATTTGCGTGGCCGCGCCCCCATTTCGGACGCGCGCGCGCGCACATGTGCCCCCGGAGTCCGGCGCCCTGCCCCTTTTCACTCCTAGAGTGAACACTATACAGGCACATACACATACACACCCACCCCCACACACACACACACACACACACACACACACACACACACATATATACACACATACACTGCCACACATACACACACACTGCAATATATAGATACACACACACATATGCACATACAGGTAGTGTTCACTCTAGGCTGTTTTAGCAGGGCGCCGCGCCCTGCCCGTTTTTTAACAGGCAAAACCCGCCCTGCCCCTTTTGCGGCGCCCTGCTAGAACAGCCGCCCGCTCCCTGCCCTCCCGGCGTGTATAGATGCCGTGCGCATGCGCGCGGCATCCATTCACGCATTGGGAGAGGGCTGGGGGAATCCCAGCACCGACGGAGGTGCTGGGCACGCCCCCAACAGTGACGTTGCCGGCCACAGACGCTCTCTATAGTAGCGTCTGTGGGCCGCACCGCCCCCTAAAATGACGGAGGCGTGGCCACGCCCCCTAATTTGCGTGGCCGCGCCCCCATTTCGGACGCGCGCGCGCGCGCACATGTGCCCCCGGAGTCCGGCGCCCTGCCCCTTTTCACTCCTAGAGTGAACACTATACAGGCACATACACCCACACACACACACACACACACACACACACACACACACACACACACACACACACACACACACACACACACACACATTACCGCATACAGTAAACTCACAGCCACACACATTGCCTTATACATACATACACATATACACATACACACACAGTCACATATACACACACAGCCACATATACACACACATTGCCACATACAGTATAAACACCCAGCCGCACACACAGCCACATATATACACACACATACACTGCCACACATACATACACACACAGCCACACACACATTGCGATATATAGACACACACATATGCACATACAGGCACATACACACACAGACACACACACACACACACACACACACACACACACACACACACACACACACATTACCACATACAGTAAACACACACAGCCACACACATTGCCTTATACACACACACATGCACATACACACACAGCCACATATACACGCACAGCTATATATACACACACATCGCCACATACAGTATAAACACACAGCCGCATACACAGCCACATATACACACACACACACACACACACACACACACACACACACACATTGTCACATACAGTATACACACACAGAAACATATACACGCACAGTCTTTATCCCAAACACTAAACTAAGTGCCATTCCTGAGCCCGGTGTGTGCCCACCTGTACGCACTCTGTCACCAACCCGCCGCTCTTCCCCATCCCCTCTCCCAATCATACCTGTTCCTCCCAAGTCTCCGCAGTCCGCACTGTTAAATAACTTGAGCGGCAGGTGAGGAGGGAAAGGGGGGTCGGCGCAAGAGACAGGCAGCCGGGCTGTAAGGAGGCGAGTGCATTATCTGTCACTGTCTGCAAGCCCCGCCTCCTACCCTTTCACTAAGCTAATGGGCGCTGGTTCTCAATGGAATGGAGTGGCTGAGCAGTGCACTGGAAGCAATGGAGAGGTCAGCGTGCCCCTTCAGAGCAGGCGCCCGGCGGCGACCGACTCCATTGTCTCCGGTACTTCTGCCACTGGTTAATGTGCAAAATGATGTCCGGAAATTATATAGTGTTACAGATATTATAGAATTAAGATAACAGCAAGTATGAGATGGCTTTTTTACCCTCATGTACTGTAAGTAATTTTTGTATGCACTGCAATCTTCGGGCCGGATCGCCCTGGAACGCAAATCCTAAAGGTCTTTTCTAAAATGGCGTTCTGGAACGTCTGCGGTCGGCCGGTGGCCACCAGAAACGGGAGTCGGGACACAGTAAGGGAGAGGAGAGATGTGAGCTGCGCTATCCTCCACTCAGACATGACATGGGCTGCAACAGCGGTGGAAGCAGCAGCCCAGCAGCCCTGCAGCAGCCATGTGGTGAGCACTATTGGGGGCAGTATATGTAATTGGCACTACTGGGGGCATTGTGTAACTGGCACTGTACTGTGGACATTGTGTATCTGGCACTACACTGGGGGCATTGTGTATCTGGCACTATACTGGGGCATTATGTATCTGGCATTACACTGGGGGCATTGTATAACTGGCACTATACTGGGGCATAGTGTATGTGCCACTACCCTGGGGTTATTGTGTATCTGGCACTATACTGGGGGCATTGTGTATCTGGCACTACATTGGAGGCATTGTGTATCTGGCACTATACTGGGGGCATTGTGTATCTGGCACTACATTGGAGGCATTGTGTATCTGGCACTATACTGGGGCCATTGTTTAACTGGCACTATACTGGGGGCATTGTGTATCTGGCATTACACTTTGGGCATTGTGTATCTGGCATTACACTGGGGGCATTGTGTAACTGGCACCATACTGGAGGCATTGTGTGTATATGGCACTACTGGGGCATTATATGTTGTTTTTTTTAAGTTTACGCACCAATTGATGTCCTGCCCCTTTGATAGCTCCACCCACATCAACACCCACCTCTGCCCCGCCCACAGTTCCTGAACTTATTTTCCTACAAAATAGCACTGATTGTATGCATGAATGTGTATTAGACCACAGTAGTCCTATTTAGCTCAGAAATGGAGCAAAGCTGACTGCCTCAGATCAGGGGTGCTGGAGGAGAGCACTGCACACACTGGGCCTGGTTCAGAGGTGGACGCAGACATGGTCATGCTGGATTCATTTGGTGATCGCACCCGTCTACCCTTTTATGTAAATACCATTACAATGACCCTCCCTGGTATACAACTATGCATATGACTGTACATGGACTGAGATGCCCACTGTCAGCGACTGTATACACTATAATACCACCTGCGGCATCTTTAGATACAACCATCACTTGCACCATCAACATTTGAACCCGTCCTATGGCAGGTGTAGATTTTCCATCTGAGTGTGGTCTCCAATGTGAACGATTGAGCGTCTGAGTGCACAAACGCTTCAGCGACACTCCCATACCATGCCCTTAAGAAGGACCATCTCTGTGTATCTGCCTAAGTTCAAATCATGTGTCCAGAGGCAAAATAGAATCCTTCCCCCAGTGCACCGGCTTGCCCATGTGCTGTCGTCTGTCAGCACTAACACCGTCGCATAGTTAAGGGGCAAGGGAAAAAGTAATGTGATTGCAAGCCCTTGTTCCGGCGACTAACCAATGGTACATTTGAGAGAATAAGGTTTCCTTATTGCAGCTAACTGCAGCAATAAAGAATCCATATTTTTTGGAGCTGGCTGAAAATGATAATAGATAGAGCCCTAAAAGTTTTATTTTAACAATTAATGCACTTCCTTAAAACAACTTCTGCTCTCCTGTCTTTCATAATAAAAGACACAACAGCAGAGCTGTAGCTCACTCTGGGGGTGATTCAGAGCTGATCGTCGATGTGCTAAAAACATCTACGATCACAATCTCTGACATGCGGGGGGAAGCCCAGCACAGGGCTAGTCTGCCCCTCTGATCAAGCCCCCCCTCTCCCCGGCAGAGGTGCAAAAGCATCTCATGGCGGCAATGCTTTCGCACCTGGCCTACCCGCCATGTTTTGGGTCGCATTGACGTCACACAGCAGCTGTGGCCGTCCTCAGCAACGGTTGTCAGGCCTGCGTTGTCAGGCTCGCCCCCCCCCCCCCCCCAGCGCCATTCAAGCACCGCCGGCACGCCCCTCCTGCCCCGCGACCGCCACTGCCTGTCACTCAGGCACAGGCGATCACATCTCACTGTGTGTGCACAAGCCAATGGGCTTCAGGCTGTGATCACTGCCGTTGCAGCGAGGAGGTCTTCATCAGGCCCTATATACACACTTTGATGTGCCCCACTCTACTACTCCTATCACACATTATAACACTCTTCAGCTCAAGGGGGCTACAAAGGGGGCTAGCGAGGACAGCAGTCATCAGTGACTGTAACAAATCACTATGAAATGAGTGGAGAAATATCTCCGAGTTCAGTAGCACCCTCAGTCTTTACTTCTTGCTGCCCCCCCCCCCCCACCCCCCCTGACAGCTGGATCCCGGAGGCCAATGCTTCCACGCCTCTGCTGTGTATCTGTTTAGCCACCTCCATGGAATGCTTAGCACTTTTCCAAGACATTTTTTATACTGTGGGTCTCAGTTGCAACAGCACCTCTGTATGTGGACTCTGTGTTGCAAGGGTGTAGCTACCATAGGTGCAGGTAGGGCAGCTGCTATGGGGCCCAGACCTGAGAGGGGCCCACCTACCCTGTCAAAATTAAATGTGTTGTACGGTATACATTTTTCACCTTTGGTAGATACATAGGGGCACTTACAAACTTTTACCTTGGGGGCTACAATATATCTATTTATATTGGTCCCCTGAACCTGCTCATTGTAATGTGGTTTAAAATGAACTGGAGGGCATTATACGGTTACATAATGTAATCTAAAGCACTGTAATGTGGCACAATATAAAGTGGAGGCATAATATGAACTGTATAATAATGTGAATTAGGGATACTGTGTGGCATAATGTGTACAGGCAGCCCTTCAATGGGACATAATGTGAATTAGGGATACTGTGTTGCATAATGTGTACAGGCAGCCCTTCAATGTGACATAATGTGAATTAGAGCACTACTGTGGTTCCTAGCACACTACTATGAGACATAACATTAACTAAGGCACTACTATGGGCCAGAAAATAAACTAGGGCACTATTATGGGGCATAAAATTAACAGGACAGGAGTCCTGCAAAGTTTTGCTATGGGGCCCATTAAGTTCTGGCTACGCCCCTGCTGTGCTGCACATGCGCCATACGACAAGCACAGTAACAAAAAAATCACTTAACTCCGTCAACATTGGCATTGCGTGCATGCCTGAATCCACTGTGTGGCATACTTGCCTACCTGACCCTCTCCATGAGGGAGAAAATGCTCTGTTCCTGGACTTTCCTGGTAATGTATGATTGCCATCACCTGTGGTGAAACCCCTTTCTTATCAATTAACTAGCTCACCACAGGTGATGGC